>NW_026057584.1:75075179-75261776 GCF_023721935.1 Panthera uncia | reverse complement strand
TATATATATATATCTACTATAAGTATACTATAGATATATATATATATATATATATCTACTATAAGTGTACTATAGATATATATATCTATATATACTATATATGTAAGGATACTTATGTATATGTGCGTATAACTCCAAATTTCACTTTTTTTCATTCTTTCAAACAATACTTCACCTGTTTCTTTGTAGCTATCCATGTGCACATGTTGTGTTTCCAGAAGAATGATCACCAAAATTGAATTGGTTATGCGCATTGCAAATCCTTTCCTCAGTCTGTGGATTTCCTTTTAACCTTAGAGAGAGTGCTGTTTGCCTTGTTTTTGTGGTTATTGGTGGTGTAGCTGTTTTCACTCTCTCTGCAGTGATGTCATAAAGATGCATTCACATATTTTCTTACAAACGTTGCAGGTTTTTTTTACACAGAGGTATTTAATTTATCTGGAATTTATTTCTGAGTGTGTATGAGGTAGGCATTTAGTTTCTCATTCTCCATGCAGAGAGCCAGTTGTCTTCGCATAATCTGTAGGAACAGTGCATCCTTTATTGCCGATTCATAACACTGCTGCTAAGACCACCTTCTAATCTATTCAGAGGTCTGTTTACACTACATTCCCATGATTTTTGTGTCTTTTACTAGTCTCTATTTTGTGTCATAAATATATTTGGCTAGTACTACTTTGAAACCACCTGGTTTTAATTAGTCACTAAATTTGGAAATCTGATGGACAGGTACCTATTACTTGTTACTTTTCAAAATATTATGACGACTCTTGTTTTCCTTTATATGCCTTTTAGATATCTTGATAAATTTCATGAAAAATTATGTTACTATTCTTTCTGGAGATATGCTAACATGTATTAGTCAGTTTGGGGAGAATTGTTACCTCTAAAATGTTGAATTTTTCATTCAACATGGTATTTCTCATTCTTTTTTTTTTAATTTTATTTATTATTTTTTAAAATTTACATCCAAATTATTTAGCATATGGTGCGACAGTGATGTCAGGAGTAGATTCCTTAGTGCCCCTTACCTATTTATCCCATCCCCCCTCCCACATCCCCTCCAGTACCCCTCAGTTTGTTCTCCTTATTTATGAGTCTCTTCTGTTTTGTCCCCCTCCCTGTTTTTATATTATTTTTGTTTCCCTTCCCTTATGTTCATCTGTTTTGTCTCTTAAAGTCCTCATATAAGTGAAGTCATATGATTTTTGTCTTTCTCTGACTGACTAATTTCACTTAGCATAATACCCTGCAGTTCCATCCACGTAGTTGCAAGTGGCAAGATTTCATTCTTTTTGATTGCCAAGTAATACTCCATTGTGTGTGTGTGTGTGTGTGTGTGTGTGTATAATATATATATATATATATATATATATATATATATCACCTCTTCTTTATTCATTCATCCATCGATGGACATTTGGGCTCTTTCCATACTTTGGCTATTGTTGATAGTGCTGCTAAAAAACATGGGGGTGCATGTGTCCCTTTGAACCAGCACACCTGTATCCCGTGGATAAATGCCTAGTAGTGCAATTGCTGGGTCATACGGCAGTTCTATTTTTAGTTTTTTGAGGAACCTCCATACTGTTTCCAGAGTGGCTGCACCAGCTTGCATTCCCAGGTATTTCTCATTCTTTATCAAATCTTCTTTCATGCCCTTTAATAATGTTTCTTAATTTATCTTTTAAGATGTTGGAAAATATTTGATATCCTTACTTCTTGGTTTGTTATAGCAATTTAGATATTTAGCATAGAATTTTATTTTTGTCTTATTTTATTTTAGGATAGAGTTTTATAAAAATATAGTTTTAAAAGTTATATTATCTAATTAGTTCCCGGTATATGAAATTGTATACATTTTTGCATGTAGATTTTAGAGTTGACAATATTGCTGAAACATCTAATAAATTTTCAAGATATTTTATAATTGTTTTTGGATTTTGTATGCTTAAAACTGTATCATTTATGGGACACCTGGGTGGCTTAGTTGGTTAAGTGTCCAACTCTTGACTTTGGCTCAGGTCATGATCTCACACAGTTCGTGGGTTTGAACCCCACATTGGCCTCTGTGCTGAGAGCACAGAGTCTGTCTTGTCTGCTTGGGATTCTCTGTCTCCTTCTATTTCTGCCTGTCCTGCTCTCTTTCTCTTTCTCTCTCTCTCTCTGTGTCTCAAAAATAAACAAAATAAAAAACTAAAAATGTATCATTTATGAATAATCTGTGTTTTACCAATCATTAAATCTCATTTCTTTCACTAATTACTTGAATTGACAAAAATATCTTGATTCAGTCTTTAAAAAGTATAATTCTTTGGATTAATTAAAGAGATTTTTTTTTCAAATTTATTTTCATAATGTAGTTCGTAGTGCTTCTTAGAACTACTGTCTACTGTTATGTTTTTCCTTTTTCTACATTACTTTTTAACTTTTTATTGAAGAAATACATATACACTAATCATAAATGTATGACTTGATAAATTTTTACATATACATATACCCAATTTTCCAAACAGTTGAATCAATTTAAACTCCTGCTGGAACTGCATGAGAGTTCTAGAAGTCCATATCCTTGATACATACTCAATATCACTAATCATTTTAATTATAACCATTTTGATGAGGTGTAATTGTCTACTGGTTTTTCCTGATGTCTAATGATGTTGCACATGTTTTCCTATGCATACTAGAGAATTTATGGGTATATTTTATTCAAGTATATTTATTGCATGCCTGTGACTTTCCTTTTCACTCTTTTACTTTTGTCATTTAATGAACAGAGGTTATTTTTTACTTTTATTTTATGGATAGTACTTTATGCATCTTCTTTAAAAAAATATATTACTGTCCCAAGGTTGTGAATTTATTGCTCTGGATTTTTTTCTCTAGCAGCCACTTGTTTTATCTCTAACATTTAGGCCTTGGATCCATCTCAAATTAATTTTTATGCATGCTTTGAGATAATGGTTAAAGTTTTATCTGTTTTTTATATGAACATTTAATTGACTGAGTACCATTTTTGGTTGAAGACTATTTTGTCTTCAATGAATTGTAATGTTTTTTTTTTGGTTATAAATCAAGTCATTGTGTATATGTAAGTCTATTTATAGACTCCATTCTATTCCAATGATTTGTTTTTCTAAACTTATGCCCAAATTACCATGTCTTAAATATCACAGTGTGGAATAAATCTAGATATCCGTAGTGTAAGTCTTTAGCATTGTTATTCTTATCTTTCTAAAATCATCTAGGTTTCTTATTTTCCTTGCTGTAATGCTGTACTGTTTTTCTCTTTCATGAGTGCTTTCAAAGAGCCTCATTTTCCTATTTTTTGTCATTTCTTATTTTTTTAGTCCTTCTCTATTGTAATTATTATTGAAGTTATCATTATTTCTCTTCTTCTTGCTTTATATATTGCATTTGTTTGCTATTGCTGTTTTAAAACTCACCACAAACCTGGTGGCTTGACCCTTCTCACATAGTCTTACATGCGTATAGTCAGAAGCCCAGATGAGCTTTACTGATTCCTCTGTTCTGGGTCCCATAAGGCCACAATCCAGGTGTTGGCCTCCCCGCGTCCTTATCTGAGGGAAAACCTGCTTCTAAGCTAATTCATGGCATTGATATGTCTCTTGTGGCCATAGGGCTGCGGTCTTCATTGCTTTGCTGTGTGACAACAAGACTCCTCACTCAGCTCTTTAAAACATTTTTTAAATATTTTTAACATTTATTTATTTTTGAGAGACAGAGAAAGAGCACGAGCTGGGGAGGGGTAGAGAGAGAGGGAGACACAGAATCTGAAGCAGCCTCTAGGCTCTGAGCTGTCATCCCAGAGCCTGATGCGAGGCTCAAACTCATAGACTGAGAGACAGATCATGACCTGAGCCCAAGTTGGACGCTTAACCGACTGAGCCACCCAGGCGCCCCACCTCACTCAGCTCTTTAACGCCACGTGCATTGCTGTCGTGGTGCCCCTCCATCCTCAAACCTGCAGCAACAAGCCATGTCCTTCTGGTGCTTCTCTTTTTGTCTCATCTCTTCTTCCTCCAGAAAGCTCTCTACTTTTAGGAATTCAGATGCAAAAGAGCACATGTTGTACAATTCCATACACAAAATGTTAGGAAACCCAAATCTATAGCTCTAAACACCGGAGAAGTGGTTTCCTGATCACAGGTAGAAGTTAGGACTGATTGGACAGGGTGAGGGGGGAGCATTTTGGGATGATAGAAATATTCTACATATTGATAATGTTAGTGGTTAAAAGGTGTATACATTTGATAAAACTACTCAACAGTTCACTCAAAATGGCTCCATTTATATAAGGAACTTATATACTGACAATGAATAATCAACTTATACCTCAGTAAGTTTGATCTCACAAAAATATGGTTCACTGTTGTTCAGATGAGCAAAGTAGGGTCCAATCATTTGTTTCAGGATATGTTGTCATAATATACTAGAAAGAAAAGGTAGCTATTATATTTCAACTTTGTGTCATCCAGATATAAGTTAGAAAACTTTGGGCAGAAATACTGTCAACAGAAGACATTTATTTATTTATTTATTTTTTTCAGAAAAGATTTAATGTCTTTGAAAGCCTCAGGCTGAATCCCAGCAGAGAGAAAAGACACAAGAGAATCAATCCAGAAATTTGAAGTTCTGAGAGTTACAAATGTCTATATTAGATTATATATTTGTTATGCCTTTCTATCTAAAATTAATTTTTGGACTATGCATTTGAAATATCTCTTTGTCAGTTTTAATGACTTCTATGCCAAGAAATGCATAACATTTTATTATTGTTTTAACGTTTATTCATTTTTGAGAGACAGAGAGAGACACAGTGTGGGTGAGGGAAGGCAGAGAGAGGGAGGCACAGAATCCGAAGCAGGCTCCAGGCTCTGAGCTGTCAGCACAGAGCCCAACATTGGGCTCGAACCCACAAACCATGAGATCATGACCTGAGACAAATTCGGACACTCAACCGACTGAGCCACTCATGCCCCCTCCCTTTTTAATTTTTTTTAATGAAGAAATGCATAACATTTTAAAACAAGAATAGTCTCTCAGAGAGTCAATTTCAAATCTGTTTTGTATATTCTGCAACACATTTTCCATTTTGTGCTGATGACAATATTAATGATTGTCATGACTAATAGCAACCCTGCCCATAATTCAAATGTTATGATTTTAAACATAATTGTTTTAGAGAAGATCCTTTGATTTGTTGCTTATAATGTTTAGAAGGCCCTGAAACAGCTTTTTTTTTTCAATTTTTAATTTTAATTTAAAAAGTTATGATAAATTATACATACATACAGTTTACTATTTTAACAATTTTTAAGTGTATAATTCAGTGACATTAAGTACATTCATCATTATCCATCTTCAGAACTTTTTCATATTCCCAACTGAAACTTCATACCCATTAAACTCATGCTTCTTCCCAGCCCCTGGCCTCCACCATTCTCCTTCAATCATCTCTGAATTTAGCTGATCTGGGCATCTTATCAAGGGGAATCATAGAGTATTTGTCCTTTTTGACTAGCTTGTTTCACTTAGTATAGTGTCAAGACTCATTCAGTTTGTAGCATCTGTGAAAATTCCTTTCCCTTTCCAGACTGAATACTATTCCATCATATGTGTGTACCACGTTTTGTTTATTCATTCATCTATCAATAGACTCTTGGGTTGACCCAATATTTTGGCTATTGTGAAAAGGAGCTCTGTGAAGATTAGTATATAAATATCTGCTCAATCCCACTTTCAGTTATTTTAAGTATATACTCAGAAGTAGAATTACTCTATCATATGGAAATTCCGTGTTTAATTTTCTGAAGAGTGAGCATACAATTTATCACAGTAGTTGCATTGTTTTTCATTCCCAACAGCAAAATAAAAGGGTTCCAATTTCTGTACAACTCATCAACAATAGTTATTTTCTGTTTTTGTTGTTGTTTTGTTTTTTAAACCAGTCACTCCCATGGGCATGCAGTGTTATCTTATTGTGATTTTTATTTGCATTTCACTAATGATTAGTGATATTGAGCATATTTTCATGTATTTATTAACTATTTGTATATCTTCTTTGAACAAATGTCACTCAAGCCCTTTGCCTGTGTTTAAATCAGATTTTCTTCTTCTTCTTCTTCTTCTTCTTCTTCTTCTTCTTTTTTTAATATTTATTCATTCTTGAGACTAAGAGCACAAGTAGGGGTGGGGCAGAGAGAGAGGGAGGCACAGAATCTGAAGCAGGCTCCAGGCTCTGAGCTGTCAGCACAGAACCTGACGCGGGGCTCGAACTCACGGACCGCGAGATCATGACCTCAGCTGAAATCAGACGCTTAACTGACTGAGCCACCCCAAAATCAGATTGTTTTTTGTTGCTGTTAAGCTAAAGAAGTTTTTAACATATTCTGGGTATTAATCACTTATCACATATATGATATGCAATTTTTTTTTTGCATTCCTTAAATTGCCTCTCCACACAGTTGATAGTGTCCTTTAATGCACAAAGCATATTTATTCTGATCAAGTACCTTTGATCTATTTCTTTTTCTTCTATTGCCTTTACTTTAGGTGTCATATCTGAGAAATTCTAAATTTTTTCCTTTTTTAATTGAACTGAAAAACCTATATATATTTTATTAAGTATTATGGATAACATTTGAATTTCATTTGGTACAAGTGGAAAACTTACAAGTTAAGCCTGAATCCTTTTCTCAACAGTCAGGGACAAACAACACTGTGTTGTCTGCTCTTAAACCTATCCTAAACTGAGATGTAGGCATTGAAATCAATTGGTAATGCCTGGTTAAAAGGTAATTATCGAGATAGTATAGAATGTGTGGTGTATGTGTGTGTGGTGTTTAAATTATTATAATTTTTTTAATTTTTTAAATGTTTGTTTATTTTTGAGAAAGAGAGATAGAAGGTGAGTAGGGGAGGGGCAGAGACAGAGGGAGACACAGAATCTGAAGCAGGCTCCAGGCTCTGAACTGTCAGCACAGAGCATGATGTGGGGCTCGAACTCCCAAACCATGAGATCATGACCTGGGCCAAAGCCGGATGCTCAACCAACTGAGCCACCCAGGCACCCCAAAGACAAATTTTTCAAAAATCTTAATAAAGAATTGACAACCCCAGGAATATGTTTGTTCATATTCATGATTATTTTTAAGTATCTTATTCTAGTTAATTAATTATATGCAAAAGAATTCCTTAAGGCAAAGCTTGTTGACATACCTGAACATTGATGGAATTGTCAAAGCATATTTAACAAAAGGCTTTGAATATTCTCACTATAGTCTCTTCTAGAGGAGACTTGTATTTTCAGAGAATGAGAGTAGTGTTGTAATCATGTTCCTTCCCTTTGAAATATGCTATGCAGGTTTAACATATTCACCATTATTTTAATCATTTAATAAATGTATAGTGAAGCACACTTTCCTCTTAAATGCCTTCTTAATTTTTCTCATCATAATATGTTCAACTTCCCTAAAAATTATTAAATGTTACTAAATCAAGATATGGAAGCAACCTAAATTTCCATTAACCGAGAAAAGGAGAAAGAAGATGTGATATACATATATACATGTATATAATGAAATATTGCCTGACCATAAAAAAATAAAATAAAATCTTGCCATTTGCAACGACATAGATGGGCCTAGAAGGAATAACGCTAAGTGAAATAAGTCAGTAAGAGAGAGACAGATACCATGTGATTTCACTCCTGTGTGGAATTTATGAAGTGAAACAAGTGAATAAACAAAGAAAAAGAAAACAAACAAGAAAAACCAGGCTCTTAAATACGGAGAACAAATTCATGGTTACCAGAGGGGAGGTGGATGGGGATGGGTGAAATAGATACAGGGGATTAAGAGTACACATATCTTGATGAGCACCGAGAAATGTATAAAGCTATTGAATCATTATAAAAAATATTATTAAATCAGCATTAAAAATAATTAAGCATGTTAGGACTTTAGTATATTATTGATATGCTATGTGTATATATAATATTTAAAGAAATTCATGCACCCACTTTATTATATTAAAAAAAACATGAATTTACCCTGTTAAATTTAAATGGTAATATAGAGGGGCGCCTGGGTGGCTCAGGGAGTCAAACATCTGATTCTTCGTTTTGGCTCAGGTCATGATCTCATCGTTCGTGAGTTTGAGCCCTGCATCAGGCTCTGCGCTGACAGCATAGAGCCTCCCTCTATCTCTGCCCCTTCCCTGTGCTCTCTCTCTCTCTTTCTCTCTCTGCCTCAAAAATAAATAAATAAACAACAACAAAAAATAAATGTCAGTATAGAACTTAGTGGGGGATTCTGTGGAATAGAATGATAGCCTCAACTTTTAGACCCTTAATAACAAATGTCCTAATATGGATATATTATTTCAGCGTGACTGAAATCAGGTATTTTGGTGTAAGTATAACTCACCTTTAGGATACGTATGTTCTATCTAAAAACGATAATAGTATTCTAAATGTGGCTATTTAAAATACTGGATACACAGTCTACAAATGACCAGCGTATAGTCATTGTCATTCTCTATGTGTGTATTTTCATCTCAATTGGTTATTCAATTTGTCTCATTATCATACATCTGTTAAATTAAACTTACTTATAATTAATGTCATCTCCAATCAAATCTGCACTTAAATAAAACAATATATAAAAAGCAGTTCTTTTTTTTTTAAAAAGAAAAATACTTCAAATTAAAATTTGAAGCAGTATGCAAAACATCCTGCCCTGTTGGTAGGCTGCATAAAAATTATATGAAATGAATCAGAGTGGCTTAAATGCTCTCCATACTTAAGTTAGACACTAGTAGAGAAGCCGTAACTAAAATCACTGTGTTAATGCTGACCTGCAACTCATATCTCTGTTTGGGACAATTCAAAACTCTGTGATCGTATTAATACTAAAGAGAGAATCCCAAAATACACTAGTTACATTCTTCTGAAGTCTTACACATGGTAGCGGGAATGTAGCTTTCCTGATCATAGGTTTCTCATTTCTGGGATTTATTTTCCACTAGCGAGTTCCAGTTTACTAGTTAGGACAATGTGGATATATAACTACATTACTTGTTATTTATCTTCTTCCTCTCTACTGACCACTCTTTCACCTGAGAAAATGAAAACGATGTTAATAAAGGGAAGAACTAGGTCAGTGCCAAATTTTTTTTTTTTTTTCCTGAGCTCTTATTATGTAAGAGGCATCTTGCTAAGCAGTTTATCTTCATAATCTCATTTTGAGCTGAGAAAACTGGCTTAAAGAGAGCAAGTTAGAGCCATGTCTAAATTCAAGAGTTAAATAAACCTGATTTTGTTAGTCTGTCATTTTAAAAAATGTAATGAATATCAACCAATTAATATAGAAGAGTTTGTGGTTAAAGTCATGTCTTCAGAACAACCCTTCCCAACTCCGGTGTTCCTATCTTGAGCAATATTCTGACAGTCTTTCTGTTTTAGTTTCTCCTGATAATTCTTCCCATTACTATAAAAATGCTACTCTACCTCAGTTTCTTAATTCATTATCTCAGGAAATATTTACTGACTGCATCTTAAAAAAAGAAACTACCAGTTTGGTGCATTTTACCTCCTCCCTTCTTGTGCTTTTATTTCCTCAATGTTTGACAGTTATATTATTATTTGATTGGTACTGGTTGCTTACATAATTTTAAATATTATATCACATTTTTATTTCTTGTTTCAGCTACATTTTATAGCATTTATTAATGCCCTGTTTTTGAGTATGAGAATAATAATGCCTCTGAAATCCTTTCTCTTCTTTCCCCTTTCCACATACTATTTATATTCACTTTAATTTTTACATTGTCAAGGTAATTAAGATTATATTACATCCTTAATCACATCTAAATCTTTGCCTATACCCTGACTCTGAAAATTGAGAATAATTTGAAAATATTTTCATTATCATTTTGATGAGGCAAATACTGTCCATCCCTGGCCGGTATGCTAAAGTTCAATTTCATTGTAACCTAACTCTCTCTGAGTAGGACAGTTGATCCACAGATGAACCTTCAGTTCCCTGCAGCCCCCGTCCCTCACTTCAAACTGCATATACCTGCTGATAGAACCTCCATCCTCCCCCGGGTTCTTACCAACAGTTACATGCTTCTTTCTCTTTAGCATCTATGCACCAGCCTCTTATTTATATCTTCTACAAGGTTTAAAAATCTTGTCCTATAGTAAGGACACTCCTTTCCATCCTCATTGCTGTTAAGGATTTATTCCTTTTGTGAAACTATGTTCTCATTTCAAGAGGGCGTTGTGGCTGAAAGGAGGGCAATGGTATTTGCACAATCCATCATCTTTGAAAGGAACCCATGGAAATTGTAACTCTGCTCAGCTGTCTCCATGGATTAGGCTTCTTTTCTGTAAATGAATGGAGGTAATGGATTCAGCATCTCGATTCTTTTTAATTATGTCTAGATTGCACTGGATCTTTTCCAAGGTCACTCTCCTAGGAAAAGTCAACGAGATTGGGTCAGTCCTCAAGGTGTCATGTAAATAGGTAAGATATGCACCACAGTAGGTCATGCTGTCATGGGGAGTCAATAATCATTCAGTATTCTTTCCACCTATTCCTTACATGTTCACCCAAGATAAGGGACCTTAATTCTTATTATCATTGTTACACCTAAGAGTGTGTTGGGTTTCCACTTATTTCCACTTTTTTACTATTACCTTGCTTAGGAAAACTAAGAATAAGAGACCCACATTATTTTATTCTTGAGATATTAGTGGATCAGTAAAGGTTTATTACTCTTTTTTTAATTGATAGTAAATAGAAACACAAGGTCGCTGTCCCTTACCAACCTCCCAGAAAAAAAAAAAAAAAAAAAAAAAATCACAACCAGACTCCATATATACTGTTTATCACAGTAGAGAGGGATGGTGTCACACACAGGGCACTGAGATCCATGGGGACAATGTTGGCTTAAGGAAAAAGTAATCAAAAGAGGGGAAACACCAAAGCAGGGTGGTTAACTTCTTCTGTTCTGGAAGTTAACAGAGATTAAAAAAAAAAAAAAAAAAAGAGATAAGATAGGGGCGCCTAGGTAGCTCAGTTGGTGAAGCATCTGACTTCCGTTCACATCATAATTTTACCGTTCCTGGGATCCAGGCCCCGCATCCTCGGGCTCTGTGCTGACAGTGTGGAGCCTGCTTGGAATTCTCTCTCCCTCTCTCTCTCTCTGCCTCTCCCTTGCTTGCACTCTTTCTCTCAAAAATAAATAAATTGATTTTTAAAAAGATGAGATAAACTAAAGTCAAAATAAAACAAAACAAAAATTGCAGACAGTAAGAATTCAGACTGTTTTGGTAAGTGAAGAGTTCAGGGCTGGGCAAAGGGGAAATGATGTCTTTTAGCATTTTGGAAGTATTTCTTACAACCAAATTTCAGTTTGTGTTGATTGCAGGCATGAAAAAAAAATCAGTCAAGATAAAAAAAAAAATATATATATATATATATATATATATATATATATGTATATGGCCCAGCACTAGGAAATGTTAAGGACAAAAGGAAAGAAAAAATGGACTATCTCTTGCTCTTTGACCAGCACACAGATTAAGATACTTGAACCAAGGATGTGGGAAAACTCTGGGCAGAATCTAGTAAGATGAGGCCACTGTTTCCCATGGCATCTAGGTTCTGTTTCACTGTAGGAGCTTTGCTTTAAGGTATAGGACAACAGACTGCTTCCAGATCTCACTTGTTCATGCAACAGATTTTCTAATACTCTGTTCTTCCATCTACTTTGGTCTGTGAGGTTAGGCTGAGAGAAATGTGGACTGGTAATTTGCTATTCAGTTCTTAAAAATTAAAACCTCACTAAGCGTGACTGTAAAATTCTTCTTTCTATGTTATCTAAATGCCTCATGCTACTACTTTATTTCGATTCTTCCTTTTAGCCTCTCTGTTGCAAATTCAAGAACTAATCTTTGACCATGCAATGATTTTCAGCAGGGACCTTCATGCCACATGTATGTAGGTAGATATAAAAGTGAATTTGGCGCAAGCAATCTTCTCTATCTTCTTACTTTTTTTTTTTCCACGTAACACATTAAGGAACATCCAAAAGCATCACTAGAAAATTTACAACACTAAGGAACAACTTGCTTCTTTAATGCTGTGAGAATCTATAAAAAATAGAAAGCTGAAGCTAGAAATTCAGGATATTTTCAGTCTGATGAACACATAAGACTCAACCAGTCTTCAAGAACAGGATCAATCTAAAAATTTGTTGGGGCACCTGGGTGGCTCAGTCGGTTAAGTGTCTGACTTCAGCTCAGGTCATAATCTTGCAGCTTGTGAGTTCGAGCCCTGTGTTGGGCTCTCTGCTGACAGCTTGCTCAGAACCTGGAGCCTACTTCAGATTCTGTGTCTCCCTCTCTCTCTGCCCCTCCCATGCTCATGCTCTGTCTCTGTCTGTCTCTCAATAATGAATAAATGTTAAAATTTTGGTTTTTAATTTATCAAGAATCGCCATGATGTGACTGAATGTGTTATCTGCTGCCATCATTCAACCTTCTAATATCTCCTAAAAATGGACTTAGTTATGTCAAAATAGGGTTGTCAAATGTAAAGTACCAGATGTCAACCAAATTCTTTGGAGCTTGGATAGAACACAGGACAAAAGTGCATAATGTAAAACATATCTTAAAATATATATAATTTGATTGTTTCCATTTAAATCTAGCAGCATATGTTTATGAGCTAAAGTGGAAACTATAGACAGAAAGAATGTCAGAATATTTAAAACCAATAAGAAAAGGTTTCTGTTCCTATTTCTTTGGTTCTTTTTTTAAAAACCCATTGACATGCCCTGGGTAAGAACTTGCATTGTGAAATTTTGCAAAGAATTCCACTTCTAGGAGGCAACCTACATCAGGACTAATGTTTAAGAACAGCTTGAGTTTTATAGGCAGAGGTTGGCAAACTACTTTCATAAAGCTCATCCCTGCTGTTCTTGCTGATGGTACCACCCGCAATGCATTAAACCTTCTCTATGTGCCAAATGGTTGTGGTTTTAATCCACAATCATTAATATACTGAGTCTTTTAAATCCTGGAGGCACAGAGTTTATAACTAAGGGGCACTACAGAAGAATAGCAATGTTCCAACAGGGAATCCAGATATCTTCAGGATCACCATATAATTACGCCTAATTAGTCAGCGTGTGAACAAAAATAGAAACCTTTTTCTTATCAAAGATTATTTAAAAAGGAGATTTTTCTAAATTGAGTTTTAAAAATTTTTAAATATTTGTAGTATGTATTTAAATCAGCATGAAATTCCCAGATTTGCCCTATAAGAAACTGTCAGAAATTTATAAACAAACCAATAAAATTTTCCCAGTTAAAGAAAAAGTTAAACTAGGGATAAAGTGAGTCGACCAAAGGAGATAGAGCATTCACATTTCATTGTTATCCCAATGTCTCAACTTTAATCCTTCTCACCACACGAGTTTTTCTTATGAATTTATTATCTGTCACAAAGGACACTTTCCCTATTTACACAGCCTCAAGAAATTGTGGACCAAGAAACGCCATCAGTTTAAACACATACATGCATTTGAATGCCCCATTCTAGAATTAGAAGATGCTGCATTTCAGTATGAGAAAAATACTATCACTTATCTAACACTTAAAATGCTTTTAAATGATAACAAATGGCATATAATTCTGTGCCCTTTCATGGCTCCAAATATAAATAGACAATGTATCTTTACTTGATTCAATATTTACAGTTTCTAGCACATAAGGCTGTTGAGAACAAAATACAATTCTTTAGTAATTCTAACCAACAAATGACAAATTCACAATTCATTGGCCATTTAGAATTGTTTCTAGTTCCTCTTTTTTCCAAGGTATAGACAGGTTGTAATAATATGGTGTATAGTGTGTACTTTTATTTACCTAGAACACAACTTGTTTTAGTCTATCGCTAATTGACTTGAATTCCTCGTCCTGGGATTTTACCCTAATCAGAGATCAAAAAACAGCTCGAGTTAGTCCGTCAACTAAGAGCTCAAGGTGCTCTTAGCTTTCACTATAATTCTCTGGTAAGGGTTGGCGGGGGGAGGAGCAAATAGTGATAGATCAAGCAAAAATACCAAAAACAAAGCATAAACGTTATACCTTTTAAAACGTTTTTAATTAAAAATAAAGATATAAACTCAGATCTTGCCTATAAATCTTGAGTGATTATATTCTGACAGGTATGAAGAAGCCCCGTGTTACCATAGTCCGTTTTCATTGCTCAAACATCTAATTACACATATTATGAGAGGGACACACAGTCGACAAGTTTTATATACACAGAGAAGACATACTATTACACAAATAATTTGTTTTGCTGAAATATGAGTGCCATCATCTTGTATTTTCTTTTCTTTTTTTCGTTTCTTAACAGTATAATTTGAAGTTGAGCTATTATTTACCCATTATTGGTTTTACAAAATTAAAGACAATTTTGATACCTGATAAGAAGATACATGATAATACAGAAACAGGTTTCATTAAGTCTAAGTGGATCTATTACTGGAACAGAAGGGGCAGTCTACATCCTAGTAGATTTCATTTATGATATCAAGTTGTAATTATGGAACATGGGCCCTAGCTGTCATGTTTTGGTTCTGTTACTAAGTTTTTAAGAAAAATTTGACAAATCCCAGACAAAAAGAAAATTATATTTAAGTTGATCATTTTTATCAAGGCGTCTCTCATTATTTTTTGAAAGGCAAAGCAATATTTACCCAAAATTAGTAAGTTAGGTCAATGTAAACACCGGGATTCTTGAGCCAGACTGCCTGGGTTCATATCCTAACTACGGTAGATAATAGCTATGCAACCTTGGACCGACTACCTACCTGCTCTGTGCCTTGTCTCTAAAATGTGGATAAAATCGTATCCACTTGGTGGTTTACTATGTGAATTAAATTAACCAATGTATATAAAAAAGTCTTAAAGTAGTGCTTGGTGTAAGTATTATGAGTGTTCCATCTTGTGGTTACTATTTATTTAAATAAAAATAAATAATATTTCCCATATTACTATATAAAATGATCCCCCAGTTTGTTTTCAGTGGGCTGATTATGAATCTAGCTCCAGATAACAAATGTGAAAGTCTTCATTCAAATAATTAGCACTTCTTGTTATTTAATACCTATCCCGATCCAAATGTTTTGACACCTGTGTGGCCTTTGTGGTCATTTAGTTTTATACTGTGATGCTATGAAGAGAAACTTCAACCCAAATTGATATTCTAAACTGCCAAGAGGCAGAATTGTAATGTTTTTACAAGAGGAGAAGTCCTGCTTCTTCACATCTCCGTCCTGCTTTCCTGCATACTTCTTGAATTACTGAGGCTTCTTCTTCTCAGTGACTATTGCGACTTTGTTACATTTGATGGTAGACTTTTGTACTACCCCTGTCTATTCTTTGACTGAAGCCTAAGTGTTCTCTGCACTGTAGCAAATGAAGAAAAGACATTTATTGTTGGAGTTGTTGGCTCATTTTTCAATCGCACACTCAGCGCTCGTAAGGGGCTTCCTTCCTTAAACTGCACATTATAGTTTTTACTTTTACTTTTAAGAATTTTTATTTGCATATTTTATATTTTATAATATATCGTACATTTTATTTCAAAAAGATATATTTCCATGTTTGAGAAATTAGTAATATTTCTAAATATCGGTCTTTGAAAATCATGAAAGCTATATAAAACACGGTCACTGTCTAAGTTCATTACTCCAAAGAGGATCTTAAGGATCATTAATAAATTTTCTTATGAGTTTAAAGATGATAATAATAAGAGCAGCAATAATATTTTTAATAACAAATAACTTCATTGTAAGTATATTCTTGATAGAGAAAAGAATTTATGTCCTAAAAGTTATAATTTTTTGATTGAATTGAAATGATCTTCATTTGGTTCAAAACACCGTTGGATGGAATCACACGAAAATTATAAGCCTTAAGAAAATTAGATGCCCCCTCATCCTACACAGTATATCTTGATTTCTTTGGTTTTGCTCATCTTTCTTGGTTCAATGAAGAAGCAAGTGGTCACGATACACATTTGAGACTCTATTTTCTAATCTGAGACCCAAAGTTTGAGCATTATAGATTTAGAGTTGAAGATTTCATCAGGAGCCAATTGCATGTGGAATACAGCAAGCTGGACCCCTGTTGACGTTTAACCCTAAAACAACAAATCCCGGTGGCATCAAAATCTCTCCCCTCTTCCCATTCTTGTTTTCCTTTGAGGATGCCTCTGCATAGGGTAAAAGGAAACTTCACTCCTCTCAAATTCAAGGTTCATTTATAGACATACGGGTAACAAACACCTTGTGACACCTTACCGCTTCGAAAATTTGTCCAACTGTTTTCTTGTGGAATAATAACAAGGTAGAGTAAAAATAAATAAATAAAGGATTTGTAATTATGGGGGCATAAAATCATGCAGAAACTTCAGTTTAGTTTAATAAAAGCTCAAATTTCATTAGCCACAGTATCAATAGTCAGACTTCACACAGAGTCTTCGTCTCTGTGTTTGGTCTTAATTCTTAGTATTTATCATTTTTGTACATAATGGAGAAACCGAAGACAGACATTCATAAGTGTGCAAGTAAGCTGTCTATAGGAACAGTTTGCCAACTCAGCACCATAAGCAACAGTAGGAAAGGCAAGAAAGTTAATGCTGTAGGTAGGAGACATTTTAGGTAGGGCTCATTATAATTAGAACACAGCAGTTCAAATGTTTTATAACCCATGGTGCATAAGCGTAAGAATAAAAATAGATGGAGATGAAAGATACTGAGTTAGCTGGTTATTTATGAAAACCCCAAATCAAGGAAGGTATTTAGAGAGAAAATAGTCAATCATAAAATTGTGTTGCAGTGTGGGTGGGGTGGGGATCACAATTCCTAAGTTAGTGGCTCAATAGGTGGAATCCACATCAAAATCTGTGAATCTGAATCCTTGCTCTGCCACCTAGTAGTTGGATCCTGATGGGAAAATTATTTCACACCTCTGTGCTTCACTTTTCTCATCTGTACAATGGGGATGAAAATAACAATAGTACTTTCTTCCAAGGGCCCTTAGATCAAATGAACTAAGATCTATAAAGTGCTGAAATATTTGATCCTTGTGGGCCGGTACTTGTTTATTGTTACTAATGGGTGAAAAAAAAATGAAGAACTTGCTAATGATAAAAGGAATGAACAGGTAAGGCCAAAGCAAAACTTAAGTGAAAATTAACATGATCAGAGCATAGCCTCGTTTTTGCTTCATTTAAAAATCACCTTTAAAGTAATGGATCGCAACCAATAACAAAGTCACTTACGATAGATTCCAAGTTAAGATTAGTTCAATTTTTATAGTATGTGCCGATCAGAGGTATGGAAAAATGTGTTACATATTTCAAAATTTTTGAAAATTTAATAATATACCTTTCCTCTCCTGTATCCCTCAATCTGCTTCCTTATTTTGCATTCCTTGCTTCTCAGTTTATTTTTTTTAATTTTTAAAAATTTTAATGTGTTTTAATCTTCTCCAAATCATCTCAACATCTCACACTAAGCAAATTATTTATTCTTGCTAATTGCTCTCAAGATACATGTTATATTATTGAATTGTTGCCTAAATACTTGATTTTATTTTGGTTAGACACAGATGATTTCAAAAGTCAACTCTAGGTTATTATGTAGCTTATTCAAAAAGTATTATGTGGTTGGTGGGGCCTGGTTTATTTTTTTTTTTTTTTTTTTTTTTTTTTTTTTTTCCCTGGTGGGAGCTCTATTTGCATCAACATTCATTAGTTTTCATACAGAATTACAAATTCTCTGGAACAATTTTAATATAAATTTTTTCCTGTTTTCTTTTATGATTTCACATTATGATCTGCATCATTTAAACCAAGTATAAATAAAGCAACTGTTCTGAACAAAGCAGACAAAGGAAGCGGTTGCTTAGCAACAGAAATCACAGAACAGATCCTGAACTCCTACTCAGATGGAAGCTTCCTACCTCAGCTTGATGGTGAAAGCGTTTCTGAGTATCCATTCTCTAACATTGCATGCTCCTCACATTCGGAGCACAGGCAGCTTTTGATCCTGCTATTAAATGCAATTGAAAATTAATAGGCTTCAGTAGAGTTTGTACCATTCCTTTAAGGTTCATGAATTACTATATAGAAGATGATGAATAAGTTACATGCCTGACATGTTCATACTTTTGTTTTAGAGCTGAGTGACTATGTACCTGAGAATTATTCTGAATGCTCATGGGGTGACCATATGGGCTGAGCTGGAGATTAAAATGCATCTGAATCTGTGTGTGAACAAATCCAAAACAAGCACTGGGACACCCTAGAAACCAAGTCAGCTTGATGAGCCCATATTGGGAATGCTGTTGTATATGGCTCTGGGAATTGCATATGAGGATTTGTGAACCCATGCAAATTACAACTAATTTAGATTTTAATTCACATCACAATTCCCTGTGCTTGAGCATAGGAATCTTCAAATATAATGACAGATTTTGCCTTGTGTGTCTGTTTTTAAAGTTTGTCTCTGAAATTATTATATTAAGGAAGACCAGTATATTTTTAAATTATTTTAAAATTATATTGAGATTGTAAATTAAGCTTCTTATTTATTTTAATGTTAGGTGCATAGAACTGAAGCAATCTTAGTTTCTGTTTCATTGTATGATATCATCATTCATCCTTGCAAGACGTCTTGCATCTTAAATATTAATGTAGCCCGCAATATTTTTCGAGTGCCAATTAAATGTCTGGTTATCACTCATGGGTAAGTCAAGCCCGGCCTTTCATACCAAATTCATGGGCCAATTCATGTAGATTCAGCATGAAGTGCCACTTGTAAGGGGAGCGTATGTGAGACCACAGGCAAAAGAGAGAGACAATAGAACAGGAACCAAGGTGTTCATGGAGACATGAAGAGATTATAAAGTGTGATGAAATATGTGGCTGAGGACTTAAACCATGGACCAAGTTAGGAAACTAGTAGCCAATTCTTAGTGGGAGCTGTCTATGTGGGTATATGGGTGAAAGAACTAGGTTCCAGTGGTGCCAGGCACTACGTTTTGAGGGTGAAGTGGTTAAATAAATAAAACATAGTCACTGCTCTCCAGAGCTCATAAATAAATGGGTAAAGGTGAGCATATAAATAAACGATTCCTATAAAGTATGGCAAACACAAGAACAGAGATGTTCCCAAGGCATGCTGCAGAATAAAAGGGGGTGGGGTGGAGGGACTCCGCAGCAGACAGCCATAGTCAGAAAAGGTTTTACTTAAATAGCATTCCCTATCCATTTCAGGAAAGATGAATCCCGCATGCAGGCAAGGAATTTCCAGATATCTCTCCACAGAGATCAATATCCACTGCACAAGCATCTACTTCCCATATACGTGACTTCCTACAGTTTCTAGAGTTCTGTCAGCTACTCTCCAGTATATAGCTTTTGTCATCTGTACAAATTAGGACTAGTTTAAGACTTGCCCTCTCAGAGCAGTTGACTTTCTCCCTCTTTAACATAAATGCTTGCATTCCACCCCTCCCCCAAAAGTTCTCTTTCATTTCATAAAGTAGGTCATTTCTTTAAAGACGTACAGTGACTGCACAAAAGTAATACAGAAACTGAACAGTTGAGAGATACTAACTATGTGTTCTTTTTGGTTCCATGATTCCTTTCCCAGTTTCAAACTTGCTGACATGAAAACATACACATATAACTAGAGAGAAAAACCTACCGGAACTGGCCAAGTGCTAATTATTTATTTCCCTCTCACCTGTCTAATTTGCTCCAGGGAAATGAATGGGATCAGCATGGGTTCATGCAAGGGTTGTGGTTCCTTTGATAGATTGTTCCAGACTCTGCCTATGCGAGTACAATTTTCTACGTACTTTATAGACTCATCCCTGCGCTTCTGCCTTCCATGTTGTTTTCGAATGCAGAGTTCATTTGGGTTGAACATTAGGACATTTTCCTATTCATAATTGTTTCTTCTTTTCTGTCTGGCAAATAATATTAGAAGGTACCAGAGGCTCTGTGAGTGGGATGAAAGTTAAAACTATGACCAATGATGCCAGGAACTATTCAGACAGTTGTGAAGCCATATTCGTCCTTGAGGGGCAGTACAGTGGGAAGAAAAAGCATAGAAAATGAAGAATTAAAGTTGACATATTGACTCCATCATTTACTTACCATACAGCTTGCCAATAGAAAGCAAGAATAGAAAATAGAATAGAAAAGCTCAATTTCCATTGCTGAAAAATTAAAGTAATGCCTAGCCCTCAGTGTTGGTGTCAGGATTAATTGAGATAAACAAAATTAAAGGATCTAGTGCATAGCAAGCCCTCAAAAAATACTGGATCCCTCTCTTTAGTTTCCCTATTCGTATTGTCCTGATGCTATCAGTCTTGTTTCTTGATGGTTAGGGCATATTTAATTACTAGCATTAATTGTGAATTTAAGCATTGTGTGTTGTGACCATTGCCCTAGCAAAAAACCACCTGCTAAAAGATTTGCATCCTGTCATTCCAAATTTTGTGTAGTAGTGGACTTGACATTAAGTGAATTATATTAACTTCTCAGACTCCACTCTCATAGCTGGCAAGTGGAGGTGGTTTTTTTTTTTTTAACGTTTTTTTTTAATTATGATAATCTTCAGCCTGTGCAATATAGTATTTAACATAGTTGTGTCTATGACAATTACATTTAACATTCAGAATCCTTCCTCCAGCAGCTATCAGAAGTAGCTAGTGACACCTGAGAAGAAATGTTTCATATACCCTGAGAAGAGAGCCCTGGTAGCTAAGGATGTGTCCTGTCCTGAATTTTAACAGAGCTGTTTAGCTACATTTGTATTTGTTCATTTGTTAATTAATTCATTTATTCATCAGATGTTTAATGAATGCGGAGTATATTCTAAATGACTTTTTGTCAAACTTTATGTTGCAAGGCATAGACATGATACTTGCTTTCCTATAACAATGTACTTAGTAGGATGCCTTATACATTATGATCACTCAGTTCTATTGAAAATGATTCTTGGGAAATAATTGCTGTAACCCATTTACTTTAACATTTTATGTTCCCCTATGAACAGGAGAAATGAGATGGGCTGCTGGATTTTATTAATAGAAAGGCAATAACTTTATTTTGTCTAGTTATATGTGTTGACCTTTTATTGTTGGAAACCAATCATATATATTGCAGCATACCCATGCCACATCTTTGCCAATTCAGTAACCTACTGACATTATTTAATAAATCACAAAGTTCAATAGTTGACTCTAGAAAGCAAGATCAGATTGCTTTGGGCTCTGGACATACTCTTGTGTAAATTTTGCAGATAATATCAGTAAATGCCAAAAGACAAGAAGATCAGTAATTGGCCATCTGAAAGCTAATATAATATAATATAATATAATATATCACGTTATCAATTAAACAATACATTTCAAAATATCAATCCCATTTCAATGTTTTTGAAAGGTTTCCTGTATATGATCCGACTCAGAGAATAAATCTCATAATGTTGATGAATTTCTTACTTAGGTTGCGTGTTTTTCCAACCTACAATGAAGGCTATGTATTGGATCTTCCCAGATATTCATGTATTTAAAGTATCATTCATGTATAAAGTTTGAAGAATTAATAACAATATTTTACAGCACTTTCTAGTGATGCACATAATTCTATTTCACTCTACAGATGGTGAACCTGAAATTTAAGGAATTAAAAAAGTCTTGTTATTTACAAATGCAGGACTTTGAAACCTATGTATCCACAATCATTTCATCTCTGGTTAGTTTCTATTTCCTAACATGACACTGATTTATCTCCGTGCTCTATAGAGTAGCTGATAGTTTTGTAAACAAACACATAAAAATAAGACCTGGGTTCTGATGAGTGACAACCACCCCACTTGTCAGATATTTATGTTCTTGCTTTCAGATCCAGCCTTTGCTCTGGAGAAGTGACTTCCAAAAGGAGGTCTACAGGCTATCTACATCAGATTTACTGGGGAAGTCTGGACATTTGGATGCTATGGAAACTTCCTGAATCAAAACTCAGTGGAAGTAGAAACCTGGGAATTGATCATTTTAACAGGCTGCCCCCACCATTGTTATGTACATCAAAAGTGTGAGAGCAGCTGCTACACAATTTTGACCTTCTCCCAATATGAGAATGTAATTCCTGACACTGTTGATTATCTGAGAAACTTTCCAGTTGTGCAGAGTATCCAGGTGTTGAAAGCTCTCTGCAGCACAAACAATCCTCACCAGAACAGATGATACTTGAGAGTACAGTCCTTGCAGAGAAAAACAACACAACACAAAACAAACAAACAAAAAAACACGGAGCAGAGAATATGATGTCTCTCTAGGCTGAAACTGGGAGGCACATTCTTGGGGAAAGTGATTTCTTTCAAGGATAATCAGCATTTGGGGTACATATAAATAAAAAGCATACATGTAAGTTTGAGGCTGATAGCACAATCCGATTTTTAAAAAGTGTTTTACTTCTCTTAAAACACCGGTAGGTAATCGAATGAGAATTTTCCTACAGAGGTGTAGACATATGGTTAGATACAATGCTGTCCAGTGCAAACAGGATAGGAGTCAAAATGTGAGCCACATATGGCATTTCAAATTTTTTAATGTAGCTAAATTATAAAAAAAATAAAAACAGGGGCGCCTGGGTGGCTCAGTCAGTTAAGCGTCCAACTTCAGCTCAGGTCATGATCTCACGGTTCATGGATTTGAGCCCCACGTCAGACTCTGTGCTGACAGCTCGGGCTTGGAGCCTGCTTTGGATTCTGTGTCTCCCTCTTTGTTCTTCCCCCACTCACACTCACACTCTGTCTCTGTCTCTGTCTCTCTCTCTCTCTCTCTCAAAAATAAATAAACATAAAAAAAGAAAAATAAACAGGTGATATAAATTTTAATAACATATTTTATTTAACCTAATATATAAAAATTATCTTTTTGATATACAATCAATATAGGCATTATTGGGATATTTTCAACTTTTATTCATCTCAAGTTTTCAAAATCTGATGGGTATTTTGCACTTACAATAAATCTCACTTTAAATTAGCCATGTATCGTATGTTCAATAGACACATGTGGTTAGTAGCTATCACACTAGATAGTATGGGTCCAAGAGAAGAGTTTGATTTAAATCTTGTGCCCATCACTTCCATACTTGGTGATGTCCTTCAGTTTACATAAGTTAGGGGCTGTAGTTTCCTCATCTGAACAAATATAAGCAAGGAATAAGATGTAATATATACCTTACATGACTGTTGTGTCAGTCACCCTGCAATCTGCAAGGTACGAGTTATGTGTGTATATGTATATGCTGATGTGCTGATTATTAGAATGACTGAAAACCAGAAATTTGTCTTTAAGTTTAATAAAAAGACAAGGTTATGTTAAGATTGTCCATGTAGTTAAGGATACAGAAATGCTCTTCGTTGGGTATAGAGATAATATGAACCTAATAACAGAATTATAATTTAGACTTTTTGTACTTGAAAATACTTTATTCTCACTTGGGATATAAATGACAGAACAACAGTATCTATTGCACACCTATTCACACCATCAACTTGTGCTTTTATTATACAGAAAGATAAGGATAGCCATGAACAACCTGATTTTTAGTGACTTATAGGGTAACATAATTCTCCATCATCTTCCCAGATCTATAAATTGAAGCACTCCTCTTTTTTTAAGTTTATTTATTTTGAGAGAGAGAGAGAGAGCAAGAGAGGGTGAGATAGCACATACACACACATGCACAAGCAGGGTTGGCAGGGGTGGGGGGGCGTGGCAAAGAGAAAGGGAGGGGTAGTGAGAAAGAGGGAGAGAGAATCCCAAGCAGGTTTTGTGCTGTCAGTGCAGATCCCGATGTAGGGCTCCATCCCATGAACCATGAGATCATGACTTGAGCTGAAATCAAGAGTCACACACTCAATGACTGAGCCACCCAGCTGCCCTGAAATACTTCCATCCTGAATTATCACCTCACCTGGAAAAAGCCTTATCTAAAACATCTTACATTTTGGCTCCCTAGCACTGAAGAAGCTCACCAAATTATTTTAGGTTCTGTAACAAGTGTGGAAAACGTTGGCATTCTAGAAGACATATCTGAGAAAAATTCCATTTCTTTGCTTTAAAAGATGAGGCTGTATCTAAATAAAAAGGTATTAGGTATGCTTCAGTGTATTCTGGGATTGTATCACTTATAGCTCAGTTGGTGGCACAATATGGAATGACAAAGGGATAAAAGGGGAAAATCTTTTATTTACCTATTTAACGTAGAAGAATGGATTCTAATGTGATTTATTTATTTGTTTGTTTATTTATTTATTTATTTATTTAGAATATGTGCAGTGAGCGGTGTCTGGGTGGCTCAATCAATTGAGCACCTGACTCTTGGTTTCTGTTCTGATCAAGATCCCAGGGTTGTGGAATCGAGCCCTCATTGGGCTCTGTATGGAGCCTGTTTGAGATTCTCTCTCTCCCTCTGCTTCTCTCCCGCTCAGACACTCTCTCTCTCTCTCTCTCTCTCTCTCTAAAGTAAATAAAATTTATTTTAAAAAATGTTTTAAAAAGAATACATGCAGTGAAACAAATGTTGAACAAAATGAAATATGAAAGCAGGTTGAATACCTACTTAATTATTTGTGAATGATAAGGTAATAGAAAAATAAGGAGATACTAAGAGACTTGAGTGTTCTTACTTTGCCTCCAGGAAAATAATTTAAGGCAAAAGGGATAAATGGTAACTTTTCTTACACTCAATCTACTCAAATTCATGGCATTTTGTTTGAAAATGATTTCGCTTCTTGTTTTTTTTTTTAAGTTTATTTATTTATTTTGAGAGAGGGAGAAAGAGAGCAGGGTAGGGGCAGACAGAGAGAGAGGGAGAGAGAATCCCATGTAGGCTCTGCACTAACAGTGCAGAGCCTGATGTGGGGCCTGAACCCATGAACTGTGAGATCATGACCTGAGCCAAAATCAAGAGTTGGTCGCTTAACCAGCTGAGCCACCCAGGGACCCCATCACCTACTGTTTTTTTTTTAAGTGATGCAGGTTGCAAGTTTCTGAGTTTTTCAGAGCTAGTCTAGGAGTTTGTGTTTTCTAACCCTTCTTTTTAGAATCTGAACACAGAATGCCTAATCATTGAAATTATGTGTTCATGGCTTACCATCTTCTTGCTTGTTTATTCAGTTTGCAATGTTCCTTTTGGAGGTTTGCATGTCCCAAATAGTAAAACGAATTAACGTGTCTTTCATGTTCAGCATAACTCTCTCCAGAGGTACTGTCTTTAAGTTAATGATTTAGGTTATTCTTCCTACACGTATCATGGGCTGTGGCTTGGCATGATTTCATTTGCACTTCTCAGAGCATGCAACCCAGACAGCATGTACAATATTCATGGCAAGGATTAGAAGACACCTTGCAGAAAGCAAAACAAAGAGCTGAAAATAGCAAAGCTCACATCCCACTTTTTCTTCACTTCTTTTTCTCATTAGCACAGATTATTTTCCAGAAATGGCTTCTTACCAGATGATTCTCTGGCAATGGCAAGCATCTTTTTAAAGTTCACTCTCTCTGTCTCTCTTCAGCTAGTTCTAATTTGAGATGGTTGGCAATGTTGGTTATTAACACTGCCCCATTCAGATAACCTCAGTCAAGGTATCTGATCTGAGAGTCAATAGGAATATGGTGCTATGCTAGGGTCTGTATGTAAACAAAACATGTTATCGGAATGGACTAATATTCCTAAAACGCTTAAGACGGTAAGACATTAAGATTTAGGAATTCATACAGGATATCCAAAAGTAATGAAACAATACACATGAGTAAGAGAATATCAACCTAGCTTTAAAAGCCATGGTATTTGCAAAACTACCTTAAATTTGCATAGAGTTCAGATATCACTCTCAACAAATAGTTACGACATCCTTACTATCCTTACTATGAAGCAATGTGTTTAAACACAAGTATAAGATGTGGCCCCTAAATTCATATAGCCTGGGTCTGGTGGAGACAAATATACATGTGAAAAATTTCACTCATACGTAGGAACTATGTAATAGAATCATGTCTGTGATTCTTGGGAATCCAAGAGTTGGGGTCATTTTTTGCTGACTGGACAAAACTGGTTCTGGAGAAGGTTTAAATGGAAATGTGATACCTGAGATGAATCTCGAAGAATGAGTAAATGTTTGCTAAGTGGACAAGAGGAAGAAAAGTATTCCAGGCAGAAGAGTGAGCAAAAGAGAAGATGACTCATTCAGCAATATGTGGGAAGTTAAGGCATATATGGGGGTATGTAAGGATGCTTATAGGAAATAGAAACAGGCCAGATCCTGAAAAGACTAGATTTGCTTGCTATATATTAGAATTTTATCTCTGTGGCTTATTTAAATAAGAGATCCTTACAATTAACTTCTTTCTTTAAAAAACATGAGACTTGGAGGGGAGGCCTAGTTAGAAAGCTATTAAAATAATCTAGGTAAGAGATGAGGTGGGCACACATTAAAGAAATGGAAGTGAAAATAGAAAAGAGGATGGACTCTGGAGGTGTGTAGGTGTCAGATCTGGTAAAACTTGATGTATGAATGGATGTGGGAGTTAAAAGAATACAAGAAATTAAAGATAATTCCTATATTTGAAAGTTGGGCAAATAGATGGATATTCATTCCCCAAACCAAAAACTTGGTGTAGAGGAATAGAGGCAAACTGAGGACTTGGGGTGGTTGCTATCATTTATATTCAACTTTGTGTGGAGGTTTAATTGCAGGAGGAAACTGAGGTATGCACTCATAAGAATTCACAAGGGATCTTCAAACTAAAGACTTACAGCACGTTCCAATGTGTTCCTTTTATGCTAGATTCTCCTGTATTATTCTATGCTAGTGCTGAGCATATTTCTAAAGGAGGCTTGATTCAAGGCTACAGGTTCTTTCTTCCCCTGGTAACCTTCAATGATTTATTGTAGGTTCAAGCTCCTTTTGATAGAGCTGCAAAACAACTGACTGAAATCAGATATCTCACTGAGGAAATCGAAAATTGGAATCTAGTAGGTGGTTTGACAGAATCATTGGAAGGTTAGTAGAACAATGAATGTGGTAGTAATTCATTCTAGAGACCCCCAATGGACTGCCAGAATCCATTACAGTGTAAGGGACAAAATACTAACTAGATTTTAAACAGCAGAGTCGAAGAGTCTGGGACTAATTCAGGGAATTAGTAAAAACCACTGAACAATAGATAACCTGGCCACTGAGTCCAGTTGACTTGGACCATGGTTTCATAGCTCTTCTTCCATCTGGAATGGGGAATGAATTAATGCCATTGCCTGTGTCCTTTTGACTAGTTGAGTAAGTTTCACGAATTTACAATATTATTATAATCTTCACATTTCTGCAGACAGGGTCAGAGAATTTGGAAGATGAAATTGTGGCCCTACAAGCATGCCGTGTAATAGGTATTGTTTAAAGAGAGCCTAGATACAGTGAAATGAAAACTTCCCGTGGTTCCCTAGGATAGACAGACCAGATAACTGTAGAATGACAGAAATCCTTTCTAATACTCTCCTTAGCATGTAAATCCCTCCGTCGTTTTCAGGCAATTTCTCATTTCCAGGTGGTCAGATGTTGCATGTGCTCGGGACAAGGTTTCATTATGTCATTTTAGACAAAATTAGAAAGAAGCCAATTTTATCTTTGGCATCCAAATTTGCACTTTTCTCTGCCTTTGTCCCCAGACACCTTGACTACCCTCCCGCTTCAAACTCTCCAAGACACTCAGTATTATATTTCTTTCTTATTTTCTCCATCTTCGGTCTGTCGGAAACGTCTTTTTTATCCAGACGGCACTAGACGAAATTCTCACACTAGGATTTATATTTCTGATGAGGCTTCAAGTGTTAATTCTTTTCTTTTCTTTACTTTTTTTTTTTCTTTTTGATCCAATTTTCCTTCAGCTATAGGAATGAAATGTTCATCAAAGTGGAGCTGCCGGGTGCCAGCGAATGAAGTGGGTGATGGGAAGGGCCCTCTCACCACCTCTCTGGGGCCCCTCAGCTGTCACCACGCTCCTCACAACTGCAGCATTGCAAGACAGGCACTTTCTTGGACTCTGCTTTTGGACCTAGAAAAAAAGTCAAGTGTGCTAAAAGTGACTCAGACATTGAAATTCTCTTCCTCACTCTCTGCTCCTTTTCACTGAGTGACCTCTGAGGATAGTGACGGAGGAGATTTTCTACTGTTAGGTCTGGCCTTCCCTTGTTTGTTTTTTTGTTTGGCATTTCTTCCCACAGTAGGCCTAATTCCTGAACGTGTTATCTTTTCTTCTTTGAAAGTGGTACCGCATTCTATCGCTTGGGATTCTTTTTTCTTCTAGATCTGTTTCTTCTTTCCCCCATGCACAACAGGCTCCTTTCATTAAAATGCATCTATATATATGTATGCATTTTAATACTGATTCCAAGGGAGCATTATACAACTGACATAGGTAATAACCAGCAAAGGTAAGTTCCAAAGAATAACCTTTTTGAAGCCATGTAAAGGACTTTCCCGATGTTTCATATACCCACTTACAAAACCATACAATTAATTTTTCTTTGTTCGGTATAAAAAAGATCTTAAATACACTAAAAGCTTTATGTGGAAAAAGTAAAATTATTGTTCTATTTTTAACAAATAATTTGACAACAGAAAAAAAATTGGGAACATTCTAAGAGGTAATTTTTTTTTTAATTTTTTAACGTTTATTTATTTTTAAGACAGAGAGAGACAGAGCATGAATGGGAGAGGGTCAGAGAGAGAGGGAGACACAGAATCTGAAACAGGCTCCAGGCTCTGAGCCATCAGCCCAGAGCCTGACGTGGGGCTTGAACTCACGAACTGCGAGATCATGACCTGAGCCGAAGTCGGACGCTTAACCGACTGAGCCACCCAGGCGCCCCTAAGAGGTAAATTTTTAAAGGAGGAAGTAATTAAAACCTTCATAAATAAACAAAATTAATACATTTTTTATACCTTTACTTAAGAAATATACCAATGTATTTTTATGGATTGATTAAACTAAGTATCTGTACTCAGAAGAGTCCAAAATTTTTTCAAAGATATCCTCAGAGGAACATTAATGTGGATAAATACATATACTCAATCCAAAAATAATATAAGCAATCTTTAAACAGATGAAGACTTCACTTCTTACTTCTCAAAGATTTTTCACTACAAACTTATGTCACGTTGATGTCTTTAAAATACAGAAATAGGCATTTATTTAGGGTACATTAACTATCAGTGACAATGGTTTTATTCTTTTCTACTTATTCATCCCTAGAACCATTTTTTTCCCCTCAAAAAATCAGGTATGTAGAGAAGACAATGCCCATGGGGAATAGGAAGGACAGGACCAGTGCAATCCAGATAGAGAGCATCCCTATTTGGCCCTCTTTGAAGCTGACATTAGGATAGTTTGAGTGGTTATTTTCATTTTAGAAATGCATACCCAGGAGGGGCACCTGAGTGGCTCAGTCAACTAAGCATCCGACTCTTGGTTTCAGATCCAGGTCACTATCTCACAGTTCATGAGTTCAAGCCCCGTGTCCGGCTCCATAGCCTCGGGCTCTGTGCTGACAGCACAAAGCCTGCTTGGGATTCCCTGTCTCCTTCTCTCTCTGCTCCTCCCTCACACTTGTCTCTCTCTCTTTCTCTCAAAATAAATAAATAAACTTAAAAAAAAAAAAGCATACCCAGGAGACCTAACATTTGTCTAGATGGAGGAATTTTTATTTGAGATAGAGAGGGAGGGAAAGAGAGAGAGAGATAGAGAGAGAACAAGTAGGGGAGGGACAGAGGGAGAGAGAGAATCTTAAGCAGGCTCCACGCTCAGCACAGAGGTGAGGTCATGACATGAGCTGAAATCAAGAGTTGGATGCTTAACCAAGGATAGAGGAATTTTTGAACATTTCTATGCCAAGTTATTTCCCCTCTATAACTGTTGATCACAAATTGCAACTCAAAATTCCAAAGAATTGACTCCTGAGAATTTAGCTAAGCCTCGTTTCTTCCCAGAGAGGATTAGCAGAACATTTTGTGGACTTATTCACGAGGAAAGTTCTCATTTATAGAACGGTTCGGTAGCAATGGCCATCTTCCATCCATCCATACTCCATTTATAACTGATTATGAGAAGCCTCAGGAAATGTCATGAAAGAATAAAGACGGCTATGGACTTCACAGCAGAAACTGGATTGTCTTCATTGGAGGGTCACTACCTTTATGCAGTGAGGGCTGATGGTGGATGCAGATGGATTTGTCACATGCTCTAGACCCCTCATGAAACACAATTTCCTGACTGTTGGTCTAGAAATGTAAGGGGAGCGGAAGATATAAGCTTCCAGTTATGGAATGAATAAAACACGGGAATAAAAGGCACAGCACAGGGAATACAGTGAATGGTATTGTAATAGCTTTGTATGGTGACAGATGGTAGCTATGCTTGTGCTGAGCAGCATAACATATAGAGTTGTCGAATCACTATGTTGTGCACCTAAAACTAATATAACGTTGTGTGTCAACAACACTCAAAAAGTTTAAAAAGAATATATGGCCCGTTCAAAAGGTTTCGACTGGAAATAATTTAATGAACGGAAAATAAATTTAATAATTTAGGGTAATAGACAGTAACCATGGATGGTGAGACACCCAAGGATTAACAACAGCAGGAAGATATTTACCCTCCCTAGGCCTGAAGGGACAAGGGAGGCAGAGTGAGTGGATTTGGGGTCCATAGAAGAGGAGCAGGCCCACTTTAGCTGTGGTCACAAGGGGATGTAGCCACTGACACTCCTGGTACGCTGCATGGAGGTGAGGGGACACAGGCCACCCTTCTCATGCTCTCTCTTCCTTCTTCTCCAATTTCCTATCAGTGTCTCTTATTTCTGGAATCCAACTGGAGCCCTGAAAGTAAAAGAGTGAAAATCACACAGTCCACAGAATTCAGCCTCTCAAATTAGAAAGCAGGGCACAGAAGGGCAAACTTTGGATTATGAGTTTGGGGACAAAAGAGAGTAAAAGAGAATGACTGGCATATTTGCACAGCTGTTATTCTCAATTTGAGCAACCTGAGATGAACTTCAAGGTCAAGGGCAGTATGTTTGTGGCAGGGAAAACTGAGAAGTGGGAAAGGCATCTTAAGCCACATGCTTTCTTTTCTTTGGGAGAAAAACACAGATACTCCTTATTCTCCTTAATGTTAAAATTAATTTTCTAAACATTAGGAAGGTAACATGAGCCACATGATTGTCATAAAAGAATTAAGTAAGGCAATATATAAATGAAAGTCCTCTTTCCCCTATGCTCCACATTTATTTATTCATTCATAAATTCACTTATGTTCTTATTCTCTCAACATAGGTTAGAAATAATAGCTGACATCTATAAATGATATATGCCAAACAGCTTCAAAGAGTTTTATATGTACTGAAGCATCACAAGATTAAACATAGGTGCTACTATTTTTGTTCCAATTTTGCTAAATGAGTGGCATGCAAGTTAAGTAAATTACTGAAGACCCCAGAGCTGCAAAATGGCAGAAGTGGAATCTCAACACAGGCAGGTTCATTCTAAAGCTTTAGTTGTTAACCACTCTGTTAGGTTATGATAAATAGCTATTTATTGAACAGCTACTATGTGCCAGGGAATAAGTTCATTCTAAAGCTTTAGTTCTTAACCACTTTGTTGTGTTATGGTAAACAGTTATTTACCGAGCAGCTACTATGTGCCAGGGACTTTTCTAGGCATTTAAGACTCAGGGATGAACACAACAGACAAAGTTCCTGCCCCATGGAACATATATTCTAGTCATGGACAATAAAAATAACCAAATAAATCAATACATTTATAATATAATTTCAAGTTAACATAACTACTACAAATAAAAATAAAGTTGGATAAAGAGTTAGAGAGGATCTGGGGCTACACTGTTGACAAGATGATTAGGGCACCCTTACTGAAGAGATGTTATTTGAACACACCTGAATGATGTCAAAATGGTACCACAACAAGCCTTAAGCTGCCAAAGGAAAATTAGGTCACTGGAGGTGTAGGGGACACCAATTGGTCACTGGAGGTATAAGGGAACACCAACTGGTAATAAACATGATATGCTATTTACAACTTACCAGGTTCTGTTCTTGAAGTTTGGCTAATATTAATATTTAATTTCTTACAATCATACGAGGAAGATGATTTATAAATAAAGTAGCTGACCTCCAGTGTCATGTAACTAGTAAGGTAAGTCTACTGGTACTTTGAGGATCTAGATTTCAAACTCAGGCAGTATGTCTGGTATGATGGTGCTTCAGCTGTCCTTATATTGTTCTTATGGATTGGTCCTCTAATTTGCTCATGTTTTCTTTTCTTTTTCTTTTAGAATATACTGTATTTTTTTTTTTTTTTTGAGGTGGGAGAGGGGCAGAGGGAGAGGAATAGGAGAGAGAATCTTAAGCAAGCTCTGTGCTCAGAATGGAGCCCCATGTGGAGCTCAATCCCACGACCTCGGGATCATGACTTGACCTGAAGTCAAGAGTTGGATGCTCAAGTGACTCAGCAACCCAGGGGCCCACTCATGTTTCTTTTTCAACCACCCATCACTTTGTACAACTTTAAAATTTTCATAAAGATTTTCTGAATGCTGTTTTTATTAAGCTTTCAATTTTAACTATCCACATTTTACTTTTTTTGGTCTCTCTCCTTTTTTTTTTTTCTCATAGCACCTTTGCTTTGTTTTATGGATGGACTTGGAGATAGTGTAGATTTTTTATTTTCTATGCATGTTTTTTTCTTTCTTTCTTTCTTTCTTTCTTTCTTTCTTCTTTCTTTCTTTCTCTTTCTTTTACTCTTTCTTTCTTTCTTTCTTTCTCTCTGCATAATTTTTGGAATGTCTCCCATGGATTTTTCCAAAAGTCAAGTGAAATTTCACAGTTCATTTTGATAAGAGGACACCAATGATCTGATTGGAGGCTCTAGGGTGGGTAGTGGACTTCACTACTCATCAGGTTATGGAGGAGGTAAGTCACTTTCTTCCTTGTAAGACATTCAGATGTCAATGCATAGGGGTTTTGAGTTTGGGGACATTTAATTTTTGCAGAGATGAATATTTCAATTTCCTACATAATGGTAGTCATGAGGGAAGGATTGATATTTGGATACTGGCATTCCTGAAAAAGATTGAGGGAAAGCTGCTGTCTGTACATTCAGTCTGTACATTTCCACAGCTCTTTATTTTCATTACAGTGATGATGCTAATCACTGTGAATGTTCCCAAGTACAGAGATTCTCTGGTTCAACTTTCCCACTTTCATAGTGAGAGAAAAGAGTTGGGGTATAAACCAACTGAAATTAAGGTTTGCAACCAACTCATTAACTCACTTATCATTCACTGAGCACCCACTGTTTCTCAGACACTCTTGTAGATGCTGGGAATTCAGCAATAAAGAATGGATACACTGTAATTGAATTCTCTCTATTGCCTATAGTTTACCTTTTTTTTTTTTTTTTTTCCAACATTTTTAATTTATTTTTGGGACAGAGAGAGACAGAGCATGAACGGGGGAGGGGCAGAGAGAGAGGGAAACACAGAATCGGAAACAGGCTCCAGGCTCCGAGCCATCAGCCCAGAGCCTGACGCGGGGCTCGAACTCACGGACGCGAGATCGTGACCTGGCTGAAGTCGGACGCTTAACCGACTGCGCCACCCAGGCGCCCCTAGTTTACCTTTTTAAAAAGCATTTTGATCAACATTCTATCTACTGTGCTGGTTGTTGTGTAAGGTGTGAGATGAGATCTGACATCTTTTTGAAAATGGTGTATTGAAATTTTTTTTGTTTTATTTTGCTTTTGGATTTTTGAATCTGGCTTTAATTTCAGAATGTGATTCCTTCTTGGGGTGCCTGGCTGGCTCAACTGGTAGAGCATGTGACTCTTGATTTTAGGGTCATGAGTTCAAGTCCCATGCTGGGTGCAGAGATTATCAACAAATAAGCTTAAAAAAAAAGAATGTGATTCCTTCTTGGATAATTCAAGGAACATCTATTTTATTAATTTTAACACAGTCATTTCTTTTCTATATTAATTATGTTACTGTGGAGTTAGCTTTTCAGCTTACTGATACTGCAGGATTCTTTTGCAATGTTAAACTGAGACTTCTTTCTGGACAATGGAGTCTATTTCTTAATCTGTAAAGGGTCATGTTCTTTGTCTGACACAGCTTTTGATTAGAATAAAATAATTTACTCTGTTTGAGAGAGGGTCTGGAAGTGAGACAGTGTATGGGATACATTATCATGAACATTTCCCTAATTCTCAGGACCTAGCACCGACACTCACAGTGAAAGTCCTGGCAGACTCACTTCAGAGAGTGGGTTTCACTCCTTCAGCTGGCTCCTTGTTCTCAACTCTGCCACTCTGAGAATGGGAAGAATTACATTTAATTAATTTTATTTTGACGACATCTCATGTTGGTCAGCCTTCATTTCCTATGTTCCTGGTTCCCATGAAACATCCTTAAACTTTTGAAAACCAGTGTCAAAGTACACAGATACTCTTTTATAGTATAACAATTGGAATAGAAGTTAGTTTTTTTTTCTTTTTTTGTTTTAACGTATAAAAACAATTTTCTCTTAAAGGCATAGAGGCAGATACCCCAAGAAAAAACAACTTAGTTGGTCACTGTTGCATTGTTATTACAGAAACAGTAGGGAGTTCTGAGTGGTATAAATAAATACATACAAGGGTAATCTGGTACTTCGAAAAGACTGGAATGCAAATGTATGCAACCTTTCTAAGAAAAGTATGGAGTTTCTTAATGTTGTAGAATCAAGTATAGAAAAGCTTGAGCAGAATTTGCAAATTATAATACTGATCTAAAATGTGATAATAGTATTTGTCATTCACATTAGGTGTTCCCTTTGTGTCATAAAAATCTGAAGTACAAAGTAAAGACTCAAACAAGAATGTTTGTTTGAGTCTCCTTAAAATGGTTTGTAAAACATTTATATATGCACTGAAGAAGTCGGTTAAGTAGCTGGAGTGTAATATTCTTTCAAAGCCCACGGTAGATGCAACAATCTTCATCTTACAAAACAAATTCCACTCAAAATCTAGTATAGAGAGAAGTGGTTTTCCAATCGAATCATGTTTAAGATACAGTGGAAGGTTTAACAACTCAAGGCAGCATTTGAATCTATCTTTATAGATAGATTTATTTTTCACAATGGACATTACCATGGTAAATGCATTTACAATGAACTAATTTTATGATATTATACATATAAATTTTTAGTCACCAGGCATGCTTACTTTTCAGTGATTGCATAATAGAAAACAAACAGAACAAAAAGGCAGTGTGGTTTCCATATAACAATTATATTTCTCATTGTAAACTTATAAATGAGTATTTTATTTTTACATGTCCATGTCTAAATCAGTGCCTGGCATAGAGTAGGTGTTCAATATATATTTGCTTATTTCAATTTTTGCCTTTGTTTCATTTTTTTTACTTCTTTTTGTGTAGAATGCTTTAATTCTTTAGCTGAAGCTAGGAGTCTCAAGTATCTATGTAAAGACACACTGACATGACTCATTTTCTCAGTTGCAAAATAAAGTGCCTCATTTTAGTCCAGTACTGAGTTCAAATTAAATGCCATCTTCAGGGAGATATTGTTTGGTTGCCAGTAATCATTTCCTAGGTGACACTACGCAGTTTCCTGGTGACCAGGGCATGTCTGCACAGGAAGTAGAGGGAATCTGGTTTAAAGGCTTTATATGAATTTTCCTCTGTAAGAAGTTTGTTATTCTTGAACAAACAGAAGACTCATATCAATGTACTTAATTATATAAATGAGAATTAAAAAAAATAGAGTATCCTTGCAACTTCTTAAAAGTCATGAGAGATTGAAGGTTTTAAACCAAAAATGTGAAATTGAACTTTTGGCTAACATGGAATAAAATATGAACATAATTTGCCCTCTCTTCCATTCTGAAACCACACAAAAATGGACGAACTACATGATACAATGGTTTCCAGAAACTGAACATCAGACAATGAAGGACAGCGATTTTCTAGGCAATGGAACCAAATCAATGAAGCCCTATGATTGTACTAGCTTACTCCCTTGAGTTGCCAGGCAACAGGAACAGGGAAAGTGTAACCTGGCTAAGGCCAGAAGACTCCCGGAGTTGAGCAAATGAAGACAGAGTTCACAAGAGAAGGTTTAAGATAGCAGAACACTGCCCTTAGAAAGAATTTTAGAGAAATATGGAAAGTCCCCTCACGTATTCAGATGAGTACTGATCAGTCAATGAGTACTGATCAGTATGTGAGAAAGCCACCCAAGGCTGAGAAAGAACTTCCTGGCAGGATTAGAGGGAGCAATGACAAGACGTCCCACAGGGCTTAGGACAGGGTGGGCCTGTTCTCTCCTGGAAGATTGAAAATCTCAAGATTCACAGACCAACGGGTAGCATGCTCAGAAAAATTTTGTCTCAGTAGTAGTGAATAATTACCTCTAGAGCCACTCGTGCTCTGTTTCTGACTAATAAACCTTAGAAGTAGGACTCAAAGGTTTAAACTCTTTCCAGCAAACTTAATTTTGCCCCCAAAGAAATATCAAGAATATTTATAGAAATACGAAAGTGCTCAACACACAACACAGTAAGATTGATTTGTGACATCCACTCAAAAATTAGCAAAAATGAAAAGAAACAGGAAAATATGAACCATAATGAGGACAAAGACTGACCCTTAATTGAGAGAGATGTCAGAATTAGCAAAAACTGACATTAAAACATTATAACTGCATTCCATGTCCTCTAAAATTTAAGGATACATAGAAAAAAAAAAAAAAACAAACAAAGGGGGGGGGGGGGGGGGAGGTGTGGCTCAGTCGGTTAAGCGTCCGACTTCTTCGGCTCGGATAATGATCTCTTGGTTCTTGAGTTCGAGTCCCGCTTCCAGCTCTGTGCTGACAGCTCAGAGCCTGGAGCCTGCTTCACATTTGGTGTCTCCTTCTCTCTCTACCCCTCCCCCTCTCATGCTCTATGTCTTTCTTTCTCTCTCTGTCTCTCTGTCTCAAAAATAAATAAACATTAAAAATAAAGAAAAATCAAATTTCTGGAAATGAAAGCAACACAGTGCAAGATGGAAAACATACGGCATCAATAGCACATTAGCTGTTGCAGAAGAAAAGGTTAGTATTGGGGATATAACAATAGAAATGATCCAAACTGAAACAGGGAAAACAAAATAAGAACAAAACAAATAGAATAAAATGAACACAGTGCCCACAAGCTGCGGGACCACTTTAAGCGGCCCTATCAAATGTGCAGTTAGAGTCCTTGGAGCAAGATTGAAGGAGACAAGACAGTGAAGGGACAGGAAACAAAATATTTGAGGAAGTCACAACCAAAACCTCCCCAAATTTGACCACAAGTATATACGTATAGATGCAAAAGTCTCCATGAACCCCAATTCCAAGAAATATGATGGGAACTACATCAAGGTAAATCGTAATAAAATTACACATATCAGGAATAAAGACAAAATCTCTAAGAAGTCATAGATAAATTATGTACAGAGGAACAAAGACAAAGATGACAGATTTCTTGTTGAAAACAATGCAACTACAGTATATGTCAATATAAATACTTGTATACACATATTCATAGAAGTGGTTTTTTTTTTTTTTTTTTTTTTTTTTTTTTTTTACCATATCGCCAAACTGGAAATAACCCCTGCGTTCAAAAGAAGTTGAGGGTAGACAGGACAAAGCCATTCAGAGTCCTAAGAAAACTTCTTAAGGTGATGGATATTTCACTATCTTGATTGTAGCAATGGTTTCATAGGTATACACATTTGTAAAAACCTATCAAATTTTATAGTTTAAATATGTGAAGTTCATTGCATGTCAACTATAATGTGATAAAGCTGTTACAAGGGAGATGATTGAATTTAATGGTGGAAAAAATCACCTCAAAGCATTTTCCAAAAGATATCCATATACAACCAATGAAATGTCAATGGAAATTAATCCAAAAATTGGTAAATATAATTATAGTTAAGAAAACTGGAGATTTTTTAATTTTTAAAACACGTAAAAACATAGATTTATGGAATGATATAATATCATAGCTGACAACCATCTTAGAGAGTATCTTGTTTGAAATCTCCAACTCTTGAGTCATGGATTATAGGGTTTAAGAAAACTGGAAGGGGCCATGTAGGACAGCATGTCTGCAACTTACTGTGATGTAGTTACAGAACTGAAGTCCACAGAAGCTTAATGATTTGTGAGAAAATGTCTCCTGACTCACAGTCTAGAGCTGTTTCCATTTTTATCATATTTCTCATTTGATTTGTATATCATTTTTTCTGCATCTTAATTATGTTTCTTTCAGAACATAATAGTATACTTTGGCATTGACTTTGCCTCAATTAATGAAAATTGTTGAATTACCATCTTTTGTCAGCTGGTGAAACTTAAATGCCCTTGTTTAGAGACACATCATAATTTCAGCAAATTTACAAAATTTTACCACTATTTTCATATGACCTTGAGTCTCACATTCCTAATGAAAAGTCTTTGGGGAGTTCTTCTATCTTAAACTTTTTGAGCAGCCACAATTCTTGGTTGAGCCATTCTTATCTGGTCCTATGACTTAACCTCTTGACTTCTTAAAAACCTCAAATCTCTGTTTCCGAATTCTCTTTAATTTATAAGCTGTGAGACAAATTTCACTAAAGCTTTAATTGTGCCAATCTATTGCTCAAAACCTGGCAGGGAGCCATTGTTTCTTATTTTAAATGTTACATTTTTACTTGATGTTAAAGAATTTTCATATTTGGACTTAAATTACCTTTATGGCCTTCTTTTTTCCTACTCTCCTTCATGTACTCATTTAGATGCTTGTGTATCCCTGAAGGAAAGCAACAGACATTTATTTCAAGTATTTAGAATACCCCTCATCTTGACATACATTTGATGAGATCTCACGAGCCTTGACATTCCAGATTAAATATCACTATCCATCATCTCTAACATGTGTCGCCTGTTCATACAAACCACAAGTGATCTCTCCTTTTCTTGGATTTAATTATACTTCTTGCCTTAGAATATGCATTTAATTTTGACTAAAATATCTACATCTGCCAACATATAAATAGAAATAACAATTTAAACACAAGTTCCTGAATGTTCAGCTAGGGATAGTGAATGTTGCATGTGATTGTAACACCGGAAGTTATCCTAAAAGGGTGCAGCCTTCATTACTGCTGAGTTCCAAACCCATAAATTGTTCCCTGGCTTCCAAAAACCCATATAGTTTATGTAATTTCTCTCGTTTTCCCTTGTTCTGCTATAGAATGTAAAATAGAAAAAAGTGCATTTCTGGTGCCAGCAGACAGCAGTGGCAGTTAATTTGCAGAACTCAAGGGGAGTTGAGATTCCTCATCTTCCAGCATTTGTATGAAACTGTATGGTAATCAACAGGCAAAACAATACTATGTGTATATTTCTTTGATGCAAACTCAGTAATAAAGGCAGAAACTTGAGGAAGTGCAGATAGGTATTGGAAATGTTCAATTTTTCTTATCTTTGCACACTGTGAGATACACAAAGGTGTCAGAATTAGTTTCCCAAAGAGGATGATCCCGATGGTCCAAAGTGGCAGCAAGTATGTTATTCATAACCTGAATAAAAGTGTAAGAAGACTTTTCCTCACTAGAAGAGATTATAGGCAGACAGAATGTGTTTCATTTGGGTGTGAAATAGCTCAAATTAATTGGCCCTCTGCTCTGGACAATGATTTTTTTTTTTCCTCTCTGAGTCACAAGGGCTCAAGGGGAGACACGCAGCAGTGGGCACTGGTCTTGCTTTGATTCCAGGCCTCGTCTCTTTTATCTACCTACCTCTCACCTTAAGGAAAGTATTCTTCATGTGGTCCTGATGTTTGCCCATGATTGCACACTGTCATTTAAGCCAAAGACCAGATAGAGCATATACATTTATTGGTCCATGTCCCCTGTGTGCTTTGTACCTCATGTTGAGGGGTTGGTGGAGAACAGGTTGGAGAAAACTAACACCTTAAGCTTATTCCTCAAAATAATTATAGCACCTTAAATTTCTCTATTTCTGTAAGTTTGTGAATCTTTTTTTACATAAATAATCTTGCTTGATCGTCATGACAATGTTCAATATAAATACATGGATTATTTTTATCCCCATTTGGTAAATGTTCTGAGTTAGGACTTGTGATTAGTGTTGAGAATACAGTGGTGAGAAGAATAGATATGGTCCCTGACCTCATGTACTTTATAGTCCCACACAAGAACTAAAATTGCATACCTACAAACTGTGGTAAGTTGTGTGAACAAAGGAATGAGTTTCCAGAAAAGAGAATAAGAAAAGTGAATAATTTATTTTGATGAGTCATGGAGACCCTCTCTGAGAAGGTGATAATGAACCTGAGATATGAAGGATAAGAAGGCCCCAGTGATAAGAAAAAGTTTCCAGATCTAGCCAGTAAGTTTAAGGATGTTTCAAAGTCATGCATCTAGTTAGATAGCAGAGCTGAAATCTAGGAAAAAAAAATCTGAAAATGATAATTAACATTTGTGCAGCTCTTTTCAAAGTGCTTTCATGTGTATAATCTCATTTAACAATCACACTGTGAGGTGCAAAACTTGGAAAATGATTGATAGCTAGAAAATTTGCCACCCTCCTTTTGACTTAGATTCTATTATTAATTGTGAAAGAAAAAAATCTGAGATTAGGTTAAAGGAGTCCTAAGTGGCACATGAATTGTTTGTAGGTAAGATATTCAAGAAGGCATTTCCCATTTGAACAATGTTGAGAATGAAAGCATCATCCAAATAGTCAGAAGTATATGATTAGAGACTAATCATTTACCTTCATTGCACCTTCACTATGTTTAGAACTTTTTATGAGAAATTTTAAGAAGAAAAATGACTGCATGGAGAAATAAGCTTAGAAACATTCTAATTATCTTTCTCTCTCTTTCTTTTCTGGTGCTTTGGGGGCCAGGGGCTTCAGTGCAGACACGGCCAAGACCAAGAACCACACCATGCACAACCAGTCGTGAAAATGGCACAGAAACAGCATGAAGAAGCCCAGTCACAAAGATATGAATCTCTTAGGAGAGTACCCCAATATCCTGAGGAACATGCACTTTGCCAAGAAGCACAACAAAAAGGGCCTGAAGAAGATGCAGGCCAACAATGCCAACACCATGAGTACACGTGCTAGGCTATCAAAACCCTTGTTGAGCCCAAGGAGGTCAAGTCCACATCCCAAAGGGTGGCAGCCGCAAGCTCAATCAACTTGACCACATTTCTCACCTCAAGCTTTGGAAACATGATCGTACCTACATTGCTAAGAGTCTCAGGCTCTGGTGAACAGAGTCCAAGGCCCAGACACTTGCTATGGCTCAGACTCCCAAAGGTGACCAGGCTCCTATGAAGGCTCCAGTGTAGAGGCTTCTGTCTGCTGATGTGAAGGTCTCTGTCTGCATGGGGCCAGTGTCCTCTTGTTCCATTTGTACAAATAAACTTGCGGCAGGATATATATATATATCCTATATATATATATATATATAGTTCTAAAAATATTTCAGTTGTAATTTTGTATATACACATGCATATTTAAATATTTCTAGGCAATGTATATGTGTGTATATGTATATAAGTGTGTACTTATACATTTTTAAATCACTCTATGCATTGAATACTATATATGTGCAGATTATAGAAATATATAGAATTGATTCCACTTATTTTTTTAAAATTTTTAATGCTTATTTATTCTTGAGAGAAAGAGAGAGAGAGAGAGAGAGAGGAAGACACAGAATCCGAATCAGGCTCCAGGCTCTGAGCTGTCAGCACAGAGCCTGACGCGGGGCTTGAACTCACGAATTGTGAGATCATGACCTGAGCCGAAGTGGGATGCTCAACCGACTGAGCCACCCAGGAGTCCCGATTCCACTTATTTTAAAATGTATACGTAATTAACTGATTATAAATATGTTTTTGTTCATATATTCTGTACCAAATTTCTATCTATTAAAAATAATAGTACTGGGGTGCCTGGGTGGCTCAGTTGGTGGTCTGACTCTTGATTTTGGCTTAGGTTATGATCTCACAGTTCCTGGGTGTGAGCTCCCCATTAGACTCTGCACAGACAGTGCAGAGCCTGCTTGGGATCCTCTCTCTCCCTCTCTCTCTGCCCCTCCCACCTGTGCTCTCTCTTGCTCAAAACAAATAAATAAACTTTAAAAAATAAATAAGAATGGCAATACATATTAGTTAATCTAAAATGTCGCTAATTGAATTAACAAACCTTGGGGTGCCTAGGCAGCTGTCAGTTGAGCATCAACTCTTGGTTTCAGCTCAAGTCATTATCTCATGGTTCATGGGGTCAAGCCCCATGTCAGGCTCTGCACTGACAGCACATGGAGCCTGCTTGGGATTCTCTGTCTCCTTCTCACTTTGCCTCTCCCCTGGACTCTCTCTCCCTCTCTGTCTCTCTCAAAATAAATACATAAACATTTAAAAAAAATAATCAATTAACAAATTTTAATAAAAAATTATGACTAAAGAAAACACCATTAAAATATTATTATGCTGGAATAACTGGACATCCATTTGCAAAAACTGAATCTAGATGTAGACTTTGTACCCTTCACAAAAGTAAGTCAAAACGGATCAGAGATCTCAATATAAAATGCAAAACTCTAAAGAACTTAGATGATACCATGGAACAAAACCTAGATAGCCTTGAATATAGTGATGCCTTTATAGATACAATATCAAAGACATAATCTGAGAAAGAAATAATTGATAGCTGGACTTCATTAAAAAAATGAAATTAATAAAAATTCCTACTTTTGAAGGACAATGTCAAGAAAATGAGAAGACAAATTTCAAACTCGGAGGAAATATTTACAAAAGATATACCCAATAGAGGACTATTATCCAAAATATACAAAGAACACTTAAAATCAATAAGACAATAAACAACCAGAATAAAAATGGACCAAAGACCATAAGACATATCTCATCAAAGAAGATATACAGAAGGAAAATAAGCTTATGAAAAGATGTCCTAGGGAAATGCAAATTAAAACAATGAAATACCATTATACATCCATTAGATTGGCCAAATTCTGAACCATTGACAATGGCAAATGCTGACAAAGATGTGGAGCAACAGGAACTCTCATTCATTACTAATAGGAATAAAAAAATGATACAACTCCTTGGGAGTTTGGAAATTTTCTACAAAAGTAAACATACTCTTACTATATGATCCAGAAATCAGGATCTTTGGTATTTTCCCAAATAAGTTAAACACTAATGTTCACACAAAAATCTGCACACATCTGTTTATAGCAGTTTTATTCTTAATGCCAAACCATGGAAGCAACCAAAATGCCCTTCAGTAGGTCAACGGATAAATAGACTGTGGTACATCCAGATAATGCATTAAAAAGATATGAGCTATCAAACCATGCAAAGATAAGGAGGAAACCTAAATGCCTATTGCTAATTGAAAGAAACCAAGTCTGAAAAGGCTACATACTGTATGATTCTAACTATATGGCATTCTGATAAAGGCAAAACTATGAAGACAAATAAATATCATTCCTAGGGCTTGTGGTGGTGAAGTGAATAAGTAGGGCACAGCAGATTTATAAGTCAGTGAAAATACTCTATATATTATTAAAATGATCGGTGTATGTCATCATCCATTTGTCTAGACCCATAGAATGTACAACAGCAAAAATGAACCCCAAGGTGAATTAAGGATGCTGGGTGATTGTGATAAGTTTATGCTCAAATGTAGAAGTATGCACACCTATCCATCATATTGCATATATTTCTCACATATCATCCTAATAATCTCCTTTTCTGCACCTTGGAGATTTTCTGGTCTTTTCTCCACTCAGGAAGTAGAGTGGTCTTTTAAAACATATTGTGGGGTGCCTTTGTGGCTCAATTGGTTAAGCATCCGACTCTTGGTTTCGGCTCAGGTCATCATCTCACGGTTTGTGAGTTCGAGCCCAAGCCTGCTTGGGATTCTCCGTCTCCCTCTCTCTCTGCCCCTCCCCCACTCACGTTGTCTATGTCTCTCTCAAAATAAACAAATAAACTTAAAAAAAAACATATTGAACACATGGATAAACTGAGTTTAAAGAATACCTGCACGCAGATTGTAGAAATGTTAAGTGTGATTGGTTACTTTGAATTGTCCCTGTAATATATAATTACAAAGCTCAAAATACTGTACTGCAGCCCATCTCACTCAGAGCAAAAGCTACAGTGTTCAGGGGCCCACAACATCATGTGTTTTGTACCCTTATTTCGTCTCCCACTTTCTGTGTGTAAACTCCACTACAGCCACAGTGGCAACTTGCCATTCATGGAACACACTAAAAATTCTCCTATCTCAGGGTCTTTATATTTGTTCCCTCTGCCTGGCTTGCACCTCATTCTCTTCAGAATTGTAGTCAAATGCCATCTTTCCAGAGATTTTCTTCACACTCTAAAAATTACACTCACACTCCCCCAGTCTTCCCTATTTTCTCTTTTTTATTCTGTTTTATTATACTCAGTGATGTTTATCACCATCTGACAAATAATTTTATTATTATTACTGTGATTATTATCTTCACTTCTACTGTAATATAAATACATGAAGGCAGGCCTTTGTGTGTGTGTGTGTGTGCGCGTGCACGCGCACGCATGCTATCATCCGAGTCTAGGGGAAAGTGAGTGCTCAATAAATATTTGTTGAATGGCCAAAGGAACAAAAGTATTACAAAAATGTGTTTTAAAGAGAAATACTGTTAATTTTTTGTCATAGTTGATACCTTTTTATATAAATTGTTTTTTTTATGTAGAACTGAGAACATGGTAGCAGTTATTCCAGTACTTTCCCCTTGGGTAACGGTGATGTAGTCAGCATTTGTAGCGTAGAAGCAAACAGTGAAGTAAAGAAGAGGTCTTCTTTTTGGTAATTCAACTTAATGGTGTTGAGTTTTAGCAGTGTATGTAATGATTAATAGAGAGGTACTCATACTATGCCTTTTTGTACATGAAAATAAAATATAGCTTATTCCAGTTAAAGAGAAGAAAAAGACATGGCAGACAATATTTCAAACGATATAAAAGAAGCATAAGATACCAGCTTAGAGCAAGAAGGAAACACTCATTTGGTCAGGATGGAGATCTTTATTTAAACATCCATCTCCTATAACAAGGAGAGTCAAACACTAGTAAACACAATGCGGAGAGCAGCCTATTTTCAGAGAAGTACACACATCCATTTACTTTTCAATTCCCCAATAAGGGAGGGAAGATCAGACTATTAGATCACGGGTAAAGGCCCTGCGATGTCACCTACAACTCATTAGCAGAAGAGGAAGCTGACAACCTAGGGAGAGGAGAAAGACACAGGGCGGACTAGCAGAGGAGCAAGGCTTAGCTTACTGCTTGCTCCAGGTTATCAATCCAAGCCATACCACAGAGCCCTCATTCTCATCATAATGCAGAATAAAATTACAGATCAATCGAAACAAATTTGACAAGTGATAAATAAGTATGAGCAAGGGCATAGCAGTTTGTATCAGGCAACAAGCAGATAAACACAATGAATCACAACAAACAGAATAACAAGAGCGGCTTAGAAGGAATGGTGATAAATTTGCATATTGAGAAGTGCCAAAAGTATTCTTTTTGGGCAAGTATCTATTGATCCTAATCATTTGACATCAAAAGGTATCAATTTTTTGCAGTTTCAGATGGCCCCCGAAGCTGTCGCTATATTTGGATAGGTCTATTTGCTAAAAAGCTTATAGCCAACTTCATAGGTTTGTTTGTTTTTTGTTTGTTACTTTTATGTTTCACAAGTTTCCCAAAACCATCCTGGCCATCATAGTCTTATTTTTATTTATGTTTAAAGTTTGTTTATAATAACTGCATAAATATTTATGCTAGAATTCACATTTATAGCAATGACTCCAATGTAATTGGAGACAAAATTAAGAATCACAACAATGTAAAGTGCACTTTTCAACAGAACTTTTAACAGTAAATCTTGGAAGATTTACATGGGATATTTACCTTGACTGTAACAGAAAGTTTGTGGCTAGATGATCCTGTAGGGCTAATCATTTCTTAAAAATATGCACTAGAGAACTAAATCTCTGTTTCTTCACCTGCTGGTTGTCTGACCCCAGAATAGTTACCTAGTTAATTTATCAGCAAATCAATTTCTGTATAAGTTAAATGGGGATTATGATACCATCTACCTCAAGGGGGTGCTGTGAGGACTTACTGACTTAATATATAGCAAGTGCTTAGAATGATGTCAGGCACATGGTAACTGTAGTTACTAGTATTACTGTTACTACTTCTCTACCATTGTTATTGTCAGAGTTCCGAGATTCACAGTACTGGGGAATATGATACTTAAAAAAAATATTATTTATTTTTTTTAATTTACATCCAAATTAGTTAGCATATAGTGCAACAGTGATGTCAGGAGTAGATTCCTTAGGACCCCTCACCCATTTAGCCCATCCCCCTCCCACAACCCCTCCAGTAACCCTCAGTTCGTTCTCCTTATTTATGAGTCTCTTCTGTTTTGTCCCCCTCCCTGTTTTTATATTATTTTTGTTTCCCTTCCCTTATGTTCATCTGTTTTGTCTCTTAAAGTCCTCATATGAGTGAAGGCATATGATTTTTGTCTTTCTCTGACTGACTAATTTCACTTAGCATAATACCCTCCAGTTCCATCCACGTAGTAGCAAATGACAAGATTTCATTCTTTTTGATTGCCGAGTAATGCTCCATTGTATATATATATACCACATATTCTTTATCCATTCATCCATTGATGGACATTTGGGCTCTTTCCATACTTTGGCTATTGTTGATAGTGCTGCTATAAACATGGGGTGCATGCGTCCCTTTGAAACAGCACACCTGTATCCCATGGATAAATGCCTAGTAGTGCAATTGCTGGGTTGTAGGATAGTTCTATTTTTAGTTTTTTGAGGAACCTCCATACTGTTTTTTAGTGGCTGCACTAGATTGCATTCCCAGGGAATATGATACTTTTATTGAAAAGTTTTGTCACCCCAGTTTGGTTTACTTCTACACCTAGACTCTCTTATATCAAGAAGGGGAGCCAGAAAAAAGGGAGAAGATAGTAAGGATATAAAGAGAAGATAAAAGAGACAACAAAGAGCAAGAGAGAGGAGGTAGAATGACTGCAAGAAGAATCCAGGCAAGAATTGTGAGGGGAGGAGGGACGCCTGGGTGGCTCAGTCGGTTAAGCATCGACTTTGGTTCAGGTCATGATCTTATGGTTCAAGAGTTCAAGCCCTGCATCAGCGTCTGTGCTGACAGCTCAGTGCCTGGAGCCTGCTTCGGATTCTGTGTCTCCCTCTCTCTCTTTCCCTTCCCACTTGCACTCTCATTCTCTCTCTCTGTCTCTCTCAAGAATAAATAAACATTAAAAAATTTTAAAAAAAGAAGCACGGAGGAGACAGGAAGGTGAAAAACACAGGTTGGTGAGTAGCCTTATCTGTCTGACTAAAGTAACAGAAGGGTTGACTCTTCGGAGTCCTAGAGAGTGGAAACTCCAAAGCAGGCTCTCTGGTTTAGCATGAGTAAGATCCATATGGGCTCACATTTATACCTTTAAACAATGGGCTGCAAAGTCCTCCAACTTTCATTCCCTGGAGCGAGTAACACTAAATTGTCACTTCCTAGGATTGAAATTCAGGCTACAAGTATTTCCTTTCTAATGTCTCATGTGAACAATAGACTAGACCATGAGGTACATATAAGCACTACCAATGGATTCAACTGCATGTTTAACTATTCTCCAAACTGCCATGCTAAATGAATTTTGCTTCCTTGGAAGCTTTATCAAGATTGGCAAAATCATGTGGTATATGGGAGGAAAACAATTAATAGCTTGGGTTAATAGCTGGAGCCATAATGTCAAGAGTGAATTGCAAAATGAATCCAGATATTAGCTGGAGGAATATCTGAAGCATCATGTAATTTTTAAAGACTAGCATTTAACCTGAGATATAAACATGTAACATTGTAAAATACTGGGAAACATTACACACCTTGGAAAGAGTGAAAGCAGAAAATCGAGTTTATTTGTAAACATGTTGATTCATACAGATGAGCTACTGAAAATAATTACCTAGAAATCTAGAAAATAACAGGCATTGTGAGAAGCTGACATTTTGAGATAGACATACATATGAAAAGACTGACATCTATTGCTAATTAGAAATATCTGTAAGTGAATTGAATTTGATTTCCACAAAATTTTGGAGGCAAATATGATGAGGAACTACAGACGTAAATACCATGTTAAATTCAGAACAAGTTTTATTTTTTTACTCTTTTATTTTTATTTTATTTTTATTTTGTACAGCTGAGAGTAGGAAGCAAAATTGTAGTTCACTCTTAATTATAGAGTTGCAGAAGCAATGCTGTAATTAGAGCTGTGAAAATTGTCTGGCGACAGATTTTCTTTGTAGTTCGAAGGAGTGAAAAATCCTATTGATAGTATTTGATATTAGTTTCATCAAAGTGCACTGAAGGGATACACTTAACTTCTTAATTCTTCTCCGATACTTTGAATGTGTCAGCTGCTAATGGTTATCATTTTAGTCTGTGGTAGCCACTTTTAAATATTCAGGCTTGCATTTATGAAAGGTTTAGCACTTTTCTCTTATATCTAGAATTTCACATTTAGATTAGAGAAGTGAACAGGCTATGAATACCAACTGATCCCTAGAGTCAAAGCTTTTACTCTCTAATTTTTATATCACATCAAAGTTAGTTAGTGCTTGTAGTAGACATTAAATGGTTTGTAACTAGTTGTCATCTGACCCAATTTCTTGATTTCAGTAGAGTTTACCCACACAATGCATGACAGATAGTTACTCTGCGATCTAAAAATCTTCAACGATGTTCATATTACCCTGTTTCAGCGTTATTTTTCATATAATGGTTGATACTCTTATCTATTATAATGTTCAGTGAGTCGACTAAGTGAAACTCTAGAAATAAAAACATGAAGTTAATTTTGATTTAAACATTTTGTTTTTAAAACTAACTTTGTTGCTTTGGTCCTCGTAGTTTTATTAATTTAAGCTTAAATATGCGGAGATATATTTTTTCGATATCTTCTCAGCTTATGACGAGATGAGAAGGGTGTTAATTTGGTTCCAGTCACTCACTATAGTTCCTGAAAATGAATTGCCTTTTCACTTTCTATCCAATGTTGTATAAGAAACAACAAAGAATCAATGAAGGAATATTTGTTTCATAGTAAATAAAATTAACTTGTGCTCTATTAGAAAGGATACATAACCACAAATTTTGTCTAATTGGTCTTATCATCCTAGTCAAATAAATATATACGTATTTTTTTTAAACAGAACATCCTTGGGGCGCCTGGGTGGCGCAGTCGGTTAAGGGTCCGACTTCAGCCAGGTCACGATCTCACGGTCCGTGAGTTCGAGCCCCGCGTCAGGCTCTGGGCTGATGGCTCGGAGCCTGTTTCCGATTCTGTGTCTCCCTCTCTCTCTGCCCCTCCCCCGTTCATGCTCTGTCTCTCTCTGTCCCAAAAATAAATAAAAAACGTTGAAAAAAAAATAAAAAAAAAAAAAAAAAATAAACAGAACATCCTTGTCTTCTATAGAAAAAGGCAAACCAAAAAAAAAAAAAAAACTTATAAAGTTTTCCTTTCAAAGCATACTTGTTAGAAAATTATTATGAGGGCACAGATACAAGTAATGCCACTTTAAACTTTTCTAATAAAAATATATCCCAAGTTATATTTGATAGTATTCATTTATTTAATTTATATAAATATGGGCATGGAGACGTCTGTGGTATATGGAACATTATTTTTCTTTCTCTGTGTGATGGCTTTACAGGGATTTTTTTAACCATGTTGAAATTCATCAAACTTATAATTATATTTTGTGAATGTACATATGTGCAGACTTTAGTAAATAATTTAGTTTAAAATCTCAGTAGTGTTCTCTGCGTCTACACATTTCTATGTGATTTTAGTCACCCCCCCAGTTGTTTTCTAGAAACAGTTCTTTTTATTTCTTTTTATTTTTTGATGTTTATTATTGAGAGACAGAGAGACACAGAGCATGAGCATGGGAAGGTGCAGAAAGAGGGGAGGAGACACAGAATCTTAAGCAGGATCCAGGCTCTGAGCTGTCAGCCCAGAGCCCGACGCGCGGCTCAAACTCACAAACTGTGAGATCATGACCTGAGCAGAAGTCAGACGCTTAACCGACAGAGTCACCCAGGCACCCCTCTAGAAGTAGTGCTTAAGCCTATTTTATTTCTTTGCTTATTTTGTGCCATTGCCTCTCTTTCTCTGCCTGCTAAAGGGCAGCTACCTTGAAACCCTCTGAAACCATAAGATTGACTAGAAAGGGCAAGCTTTACCTATGTTTTGTCACAAAACCAAGGGCCTTTCTTTTGCTGTTTCTTCAAGGGCTTTTATTGCTCAAAGACCCCTATACTCTACCCCCTTTATTGGTCCTTCTCTGGGGCCTTTATTGTTCAACATCTTTTCAGTTTTACTTTTTTGCTGTTTGGGCTGCAGGAACTATTGGCGTTTCCAAAACTGGGAAGAGCTTAAGATCTGGGTTCTCCATATTGTCCTCCTTTGTTTCCAGAAGAGCTAGTCTGTTCCCTACTTCATTGCTTTTGGAAATATCTTGTTGGAAGAATCAAGAATAAGTTAAATGTTGACTCTTTTTCAATGTCGTCTAGGATTATACACTCAGTAGGGAGTTTGTAAACCTTCCACTTTTCTAAGCCTTATCTATTATCTTTCTGCTATTTCTCCAAATGTTTTGCTGTGGTGTAAAATGGATTTTCAGCTTTCCTGTTGACTAAATCTATTTCTTGTTGCCCAGTAACTGACAGTGGAGCCAAAGTCATGACTTTTATTTATTCATTTGTAGCTTCATAGGTTTAACATGGCTTTTAGTCTTAAATTTCTCATGTAAAAGAGGAATCCTTTTTGTTTCCTTTTATTTCTTTCCTAGCACTTACCAATAAAAGTTAAATAGAGCAACATTTTTCTGATATTTTTGCATAGTTGTTTGAAGAATGATATATAGTACTTATTCAGAGATTTTTTTTTTTTTTTTTTTTTTTTGCCTCAAGTCTTAATGATAAATATCCTACCAGTTGTCATTTTTAGACAGTGGTGATTAAGATCTTGGCATTTGCTCTTAAAATTTTTAATTGTAAAAATATTCTTTATTTTTGTCTTCTATGCTTAACAAAATTAGTCACACATATTTGTCTTTGTAAAACAAATTAAGAATTTATTTACATTTATCCACTTAAGAGGCAAAGTGTATTTATGCTGTATTAGGAGAAAATCTATATGACATTTTAAGAGAAAATCAAATTAAGTCGATGAAGATGATTTTGCAAAACTTATCCCACAGAGAACCATATCAAGCCTTTTAAAGCAAATGTCAGGATTAGTTGACAAAACAGAAGATGTCACAAAGGTGATTTACTATTTTTTCTCTTCTGTTATTACAAATACACTGCCTACAATTACTAGGTAAATTAAGCAGACAAGTGAAATCAAATAATTGAGAAGTCAAGATGGTTACTCTGTAATGTTACTTTAGAAATATTTGAAAATCAATTTCAAGTGCCTATGTTTTGTGAAAATAAAAAGAATTTAAATTAAAACTTATGAAGCGACTCACAAGTTTAATGAGCTTAATGCAGAGTTCCTGAATTCAACCGTTGTTGGGGTCTCTTGGTATTAACAACATGCCTGAGGCATAGGTAAGAAACCGAAACAATGCCAAGAAAAGGGAAAATAAGAGAAAAAGGTAAAAAAAAAAAAAAAAAAGAGGGAGAGAGGGAGAGAGAGAGAGAGGAAGTAAAAGAGGAAGATTTTGTAAAGAAATTTAATGTGAGCCACCAAATGTTTAAAAAATGTCAGCAATATTTTGGATTGAACATGATTTTTCCAAAATCTACCTTCCTTTGCAACGTTGGTGGTCCCTTAGCAACACCTTCTTCTTCGGTGCCCAGCCAGACCACTGCTTTGCACCTGTGTGCTCATTTCCAAATCTCTCTCTCAAGAAAATACTATACAGAAGTCAAGTGCACTGTGTGTGACCAAGAGCAGATATGAATGCTCCAGGAATATATGCTTTTTGTCTTTTGTCACTAATTTGAATACTTTGAATAAAAGTCTTCTAGTAAAGTAAACTTTCCATCCTGGAAAGGATATTTAAAGAAGCTTAAGGACATTGCTTGGTGACCAGAAAATCAATCATTAAATTATACCACCTTAGCCACAAGGTAGGGGAGAACTCTTTAGGCTAAATATCACATGGGAATCACATATCTCTTAGATATACACATGATCGTCAAAAAAAAAAAAAAAACATTTCATGGCAAGTTATAAATGAGGAGAGGCCTCTTTAAAATATAAAGTTATTATATCTACTAAATATATGGAAGGATATTTCTAAAAATTGTATAAGTATAGTTCAAAAAGGCATTAACTAGGTCTAAATAGGAAAGAAGAAAGTATAATATCCCAAACATAAAACCATGGTAATGAAAGAAATTTAAAAAAATGTTTTTTAATTTTTTATTTACTTTTCTTTTTAAAATTTATCATTAAAAATGTTTAATGACTAGATTTCAAGAAAGAGTCACCATTCTTACAGATGCAAGGCTGAAAGCAAAGGATTTTCCAACTTGAGAGCAATAGTATTTGTTTTAATAAGGATCTTAAATATGAATAGGCATAATTCAGCAAGACGCTGTCTGCTGTCTTTCCTTGTATTTCTCAGAGAGGATGTGCCTGAAGCCACAGCTAATGAGCAGTCCTACCAGGTGACTTGGAAGGAAGCTCTTGGACTGTGCTTTCCTGTTCTCCAACTATAAAATTTTGGTCATTAAATTGCACAGTCATCAGTTTTTCCCATGAAGATACTAATGACTAGGTGTTTCTGAGAACAAACTAAACAATTTATCACCATTCCTAGAACATAGTAGCTATAACCAAACTCATAAACAAGTACGACCCATCAGATGAACAGAAAACAACTTTATTCTCTCTCCATTTGGACGCAATCCAGCCTGACCCAGGGGTGAAATCTAGGAAAGTCTTTTTGGTCATTCTCAGATAATGATACAAACAGACAAACAAACACACAAACAAACAAAAACCCTTCAGGATTTCAAGATACAAAACCACTCTCATTTTCATAATTAAAATGTATGTTCTGCATCATCATCAAACTTTCGCAGTTTATTTAAAGTCTTCTTCCTTTCTCTGCTCAGACTTGCTTATGACAGGAAGTTGAAATGGAAACAAGGGAATGAGTGTGGGGGGTGGACAAAGAATGCAATAGGCTTCTTCTCTCTTGAGTTGGCCAGCTCCTCCTTCACCTTAACTGTTACTCCTCACTGCCTCATGGCTAAAGTGAAGAAAAGGGCCAGGATATAGAGTACGGAAGGTCTTATTTGCTGTGGTGGGCCGACACACTCTGGGCCCAGCAGGCATTATGGGACAAGCTTCATTCTTTTTTTTTTTTTTGGTTATTTATTCATTTATTTTTAATTTAGTTAACATACAGTGTAGCCTTGGTTTCAGGAGTAGAACCCAGTGATTCATCTCTTACTTGTGACACCAAGTGCTCATCCCAAAAAGTGCCCTCCTTAATGCCCATCACCCATTGAACCCATCCCCCACTACCCCCCCTCTCCCCTCCTGCAGCCCTCAGTATGTTCTCTGTATTTAAGGGTCTCTTATGGTTTGCCTCCCTCTCTGTTTTTGTATTATTTTTCCTTCACTTCCCCTACATTTATCTGTTGTGTTTCTCAAATTCCACATGTGAATGAAATCACATGATATCGGTCTTGGGACAAGCTTCATTCTTAGCAAGTATCTCACATTCTCTCTCCACCCCACCACCTTCCTCCAGATATTCATATATCTAGTCCACCTGAAACACGAATATTTTATTTCTTCTTGGTCAGAGAATAGTTATTTCCCTTTCATAGTCTTTTATTGTGCTGCTACAGGCCACTTTCTCAAGCTTCTTGCGTTTTTGAATTTTTGCTCAATATTGAGGCAGGTACATATCTATGTGACCCCCTTCCTATTGTCCACTGCAAACTCCTGAAAATATTTATAAAGTGCCCTACATGGCCTCTTTGGAGCCCTGTTCATTACTTTCCTGTGATGAGGAAGTACACTGACCACTCTCTCCACTAAATTCCCTCTCTGGCATTCCACCTCTCTCTTGATCTTTCCAGATTCTTATATAAGCTGGAGCTGGGTGGTTAGCTGTATGTAACACCTTTAGTTGTATACATTTGAATTTGGAGGTGGTGACTGTGTTCTAGTTACCTATTACAGTCTAAGAAAACTTAGTGGCAATGAAGATTTATAATTATTTCTTAGCATTCCGTGACTTTTTGGCTTAGCTGGAGAATTCTTGTTTGGGATCTCTCATGGGTTTGTGTCAAGTAACAGCTCAGACTGGCATTGTCACAAAGGCCCACCAGGGAGGAAGCAGCAGCTTCTGGAGCTGTGAGGGACCATATCTGGGAACTGAGTGATATGTGATTGGTTATGGCAATAATAAGGCCTGTTTGGACTTGATTAAGGGGGTAGAGAGATGGATGTCATGTTTAGACACAGAAGTGGCAAGGTGACATGGGTAAAAGGAAAATGACATGGGAGATATTATAGCCACATTTGGAAAATACGATCTACCCTAGAGTACTTGCTGCTTATATTCTTGAAGCATTACTGGAAACAGCAACGTGTTCAGTTTAAGTTCCTGGTACATAAGTGTTCAGAAGATATTATTTACCTGTCCGTCCACACCATCCACACTACACTATATTTTCTTTCATGTATTTCACTGTATTTCAACCTGATGAGTATATCAAAGGATGGATGTCAAATTGTTCGCAATATTTGAAACATGTATTCCGGGAAACATCATGCAAGAGAAAATCTTTTGGAATGGAAGAGAAGAGAAATTTATTTTCCTTTCTCCTTAGAGTTTATTTTTTTGAAAATTAACATGCATTTTTTTGGTGCAGGATGTTAAGAATTCTAACATCTCCATAGGTCTGTGTGGTCATGACTACCACAATCAAAATTCAGAACAATTTTATGGCCTCTCTCCAAAAACTGTCTTATCCTATCACGTTGCAGATACATCCTCTCAACCCCGCAATCCTAGCAACCCCTAATTTCTTTTCCTTCATTTTGGTTTTGTCTTTTTCAGGATGTCAAATACATGGAAGAATATGGTATTAAACCTTCTGAAGCAGGCTTTTTTTTTTTTTTTTTTTTTTTATTCAGCAAAATTCCCTTAAGATCTATCCAAGGTGTTGGGTGTATGCAGAGCTCACTGCTTTTATTGCAGAGAAATAGCACAGTTTATCTACTTGCTTGTGAAAGATCTTCGCACTCTTTCTAATTTTTGACAATTGTGAATAGAGCTGTTATGAACATTAATATACAGGTTTTTGTGTAAACATACATTTTTAATCCCTTTGAGTAAATTTCTAGGACTGAGATTGCTAGGTCACGGAGTAAGTATAAATTTAAATTTTTAAGACACTACTGATCTCCTTTCCGGGATGGCTGAATCATTTTGCATTCCCACTGGCAATATAGGAACATTCTCATTGTTCGTAATCCTTACCAGCACTTCCTGTTATCAGCAATATATATATTATATTACATATATATGTAAGAATATACAAATATTATTTTAATGAGTCTATTAGATAACAGTAGTATCTTTCCATGGTTTGAATTTGTAATTCTTGAATACCTAATGGTGACAAATAAAATTTTATGTGTTATTTTACATTCACTTATTCTCTTCAGTCCAGTGTCTATATAAGGCTTTTGTCCATTTTTTAACGAGCTGTTTATTTTTTTAAGGAGTATTTTTTATATATACTACATACACATTCTTCATTAAATATGTGATTGACAAATATCTTCTACCAGTCGGTGACATTCTTTTTATTCTACTAACAGCGTCTTGAGCAGAGAAATTTTTTTTTTGCCTTGTTTAAGTTCTTGCCTAACCCCAAGGGCACAAAGTATCTTCAGTGTATTTTTCTTGAGTTTTACATTTTAAGATTTATAATTAATTTTGAGTTAATTTTTATATAAGGTATCAGGTTGAAGTTCAGGTTCTTTTTTTTTTTTATATTTCTAACTGTTTCAACATCATTTGTTGAGAATATAATTTTTTTGCCATTGATTTGCCTTTGTATGTAAAAAAAAAATCATTGGCCATATTTGTTTAGGTCTGTCTCTGGATTCTTTTCTGCTCTATCCATTCACATGTCTATCCTTTTACCAACTCTGTACTTTTGTATTTACCATAGCTTCACAAAGAGTCTTAAATCTAGATAGCATGATTTGTACATCTTTGATTTTCCCTTATTAAAATTGTTTAGGTCAATCTACTTCGTGTTCTAGTTCGTTTGCCTTTCCATATAAATTTTCAAGTGACTTTGTCTATAGGTACCAAAATGCTGCTGGGAGAAAAATAATGGTGAAAAATCCATAGATCAGTTGAAGGAGAATTGACAGTGTTAGCATGCTAAGTTATCTGATCAGTTTCTAACTGTATAATGTAACCTTGCTTAACTCACTGAATTTTAAGAGTTTTTGTTTTGTTTTTAGCTATGTTTAAAGCAAATAAGAGAATTTGAGGAATTGGTTAGTTTTCAGTTCAATAGAAATAAAAGGTCATCTTATTCACCAGCCAAACTAGGGTAAAAATTATAATGGGAAAAATAATTACTTTTATAGACCCACAAGGCTCTATAAATATAGAAGAACAAATGTGAGCACATATATACAAATGTTTTATGAAAAAAAATTAAAATGTTATTGAAAGACATAAGGTATCTGGTTGACGAACATCAAAATAATATGATTCAGTTCTTTAATGTAATCTAAAGATGTAAGTCTTTCTCATCTATATATTAAAACATTATAAGAATACAAAAATAAAAAGTGTATATTACTAGTGTGTTGTTATTTATAGAGAACATTGGACTAGAAGATAAAATGAGAAAAAAAGAGTTATATGTCAATAGTTTTCTGTGTTATCAAGCAAGTGGGAAAACAGACTGTGTGTGTATTGAATATACACATTCCTATGTATTCAGTATATATTTATCTATCTAATTCTATATCTATATCTATATATGTATATATACCTATACCTATATATAATTTTCTTTTCAGGCTTGTTTAACATAGTGAAAAATTAAAATAAAAACAAAGTATTTAGTAAAGAAATCGTTAAGTAGATGTCCTTATCTCTTTCATGAGAAATACTATACAGAACTTTAAAAAAAACATAAATCATTGTGCTTATATTGTTGAATAAAAAGTGCAAGACAAGTATATACAATACAACATCATTTATATAAATACAAATCTACTTTGTGTCTATTAATGTGCATATAAAATGCAATTCCATTTATGTGGGAAAAATAATACATGTGTATGTAAATAAAATCATATGCATTTGTATAAGATATGTGCATATACAGGTTACTTAAGGAGAAGAGTAAGGTTATATGTACATGTGAAAGGAAAAGAAGATGCACACTCACTTTTTCTTTCTGTAAATTTCTGTATTGTAATATTTTATAATAAGCCTGGATTCAAGGTATACAAATTGAAGAAAAATGACAAATAATATCCTAAGTTAAGTAACCAGGAAGAAATTAGTTAGTCCTTTCCTCTACTTTGCTTTATCTTAAATCTATGTATAATGCATAGGTGATCTATATATTTAGATAACCTGACATGTTTTCTTCTTTTTGGGATCTTCTTTATGAAGAGGATTATATGAGCCTTGTTTTCACTCATGTAAATGATAAAATTAGGTTCCTATTAAATTTTTGTTAGAATTAATGTACTGTCATCTTGTCATAGACCGGTGATCAATGTGAACCTCTGGCCTCTGCACCCACTGCATCGCTAATAATTGTAGTCAGTAGAATACAGGGAGGCTTAGCTGTCTTCATTTTAATTTTACTTCTAAACTTTTATCATTATCTCTCATCATGTCAAGCAGGTGGAATGAATAATAGCTTCCATCTGTGACATTCAGTAGCTTATGAAATTCTAAGGTTGATTTAGAGTGATGCTATTGGCCTACATCCCATATGTTATTGTGCGGTTCATAATAATAACACTGGCTTATCATTTCTCATCCCCATAGAAGATTTAATCTTATAAAATCATACTGCTGCTGTGCCATATGGACAATATAATTATGCACATTTCCATTTTTTATTTCAATTTGCAACTGTGAGCATTCCAAACTGTATACTCTTCTAGCCTGCATGTACATCCCAAATATTAGTTAAAACTCTGTTTAAGGTGAATTTAATAAGGATAGCAGGCTTCTATCTTTAGTGATGTTTCATGTGGGAATATTTGAATGAAACTGGCATGATTTTGCTTCAGAGAAACTAACAGCAGTTGGGAAGTTGATTGATCAGTTTCTGGCTCCTGACATTTTGATCCATGATGTGAGCACAGGATGCTTACTTACCATGTGACTCTCCTGGGGACTTAGAACAGCATTCATCAATGTATCATTCTGGTGGGAAGGAGAAATGAAACAGCAAAGGAATAGAAAAAGTCACTTAATTGTGGGCTCACAAAGAGATTTAAACTCTAAGTTCTTGGCAGGGAATTAATAAAAAGGAAAACGACCATGTATCTGTGTTTCTGAATAATCATATTCTGCTCATCTCGATACCAATAACATGCAACTGTGGTTTTCCCTTTACCACACAAATGGATGCATCTGAAAATTTAATTCATGAAGAATTTTGGTGTACTTTCATCATGTCCAAGAACATATTGATCTAAGTAGGTCATATTTGGGTGAATATCACAAGACCCATGGTTTCTTCTTTTAGAATTTTTAAAATTTATTCTCTTTGATCTTTACAGGTCACAAAAACCTATGAAAATTCTTTGGGTCTCACAGAGCCTTGAGAAACTGGTTATCTTGTACTTTTCCACTAAAGTTTTCTTTGATGGCTTTCATGTCTGGGTTCACAAAATGTTTCGTCCAATTTCTTGCTTTATACATGAAGTGTTCAGATTTATCATGCAGCTGCATTGGTCCTGTCCTTTGGGGAGAAAAAAAAAATAATCCAAAACTGCAGCAAAAAGAGTTGTGGTTTGAAAATCTTTTAAATTATTTTCTTCTAGTAAAATTTGTATAGTTTAAAGTTTTTAATGCTTCTTAATTATAAATTGATCCACATTTTTCTTACATTTTCTTTATTTGATTTCTGTAATGCTACTGTCCTGACTAATGCACTAAAAATAATTGTCATATTATGCAACCATTGACTTGTTCATCTCTTCTTTATATTTGTGATTACCTACATGAAATTTAATCTTTAGTTAATACTAATCCTTTATATGTTAAGGGGATATAACTTCCATTTTTCTATTTCAAGAAGAGTATGTATTAATTCCTGTTAATGTCAACATAATGTTTTGGCCAGTGCCTTAGTTTCTTAAGTATATATGCACATGTGTGTGTGTGGTTTACAAGTGATCTGTTTCTTTTTTATTTTAAAATTTATTTATTTATTTTGAGACAGAGAGAGAGAAAGAGAGTGAGAGGGAGAGTACGAGCAGGAGAAGGACAAAAATAGAAGGACAGAGAGAATCCCAAGCAGGGGCTTGATCCCATGAACCGTGATATCATGAGCTGAGATAAATTAACCCACTGAGCCACTGAGGCGCCCCTGACAAGTGATCTGTTTCTAAGGAGACTTTAAGTAATCCATGCTTAAAACACATTGTTGGAAAAATAAATAAACTGAGGGGTAAACCAAAATGAAATACATTTACAGAAAACAGAAGGAGTAAATGTTTTCAAACACATGAAGATAAATTGATAACTGCAACATGGCACTGAAATTTATTCTTAGTTTTCTTGGAACAAAGGAAAAGAGAAAACATATTGGATGGTAACCTTTCATCTGAAAGCATATGTATGCATCCACAAAAACAAAATATATCTGGATCAAAACCCAAGAGAAAACAATATCCATTCAACAAGAATGTGATAAGACCTAATTTTTAAAAGTTATGTATGACCAAAGTACAGATCTGTCCCTCAAAATTAAGACACTCGAGGCAAGGCCAACATGAATGATAAAAATATAGAATTATTTTAAGATCCTACATTTCCCTGGGGGAAACGAAGGGTTTTGGCAATCTTGATTAGACCTACAGTATACCAACATTTGCATTAAAAAGAAGAATAAAGGCAAAACACTGAACAAACACATACAAAAATATACATTAAAGCTATTCCAATTCCTGAGACCTCACACCACGACTGTAGAAAAATTACACAGTTATCGTAGTCAGAACATACATTTTAAGAGCATTAAAGATTACTAAGTGGTCAAAACTCAATGGTACCACTTAAACAGACTTTTTGGAACAGCCCCAGTGACATTCTTTAAATTCTCCAAACAAAAGAAATATATTATTTTATAAGTTTGGTTGCAAGAGTGAGTACAATTAAGAATCATCTGGGTAGAGAGGTGCCTGGGTAGCTCAGTGGGTTGAGTGTTGGACTCTTGATTTTGCTCAGGTCATAATCTCACAGTTCAAGAGATCAAGCCCCACAATAAGTTCTATGAGGGCCACAGGGAGCCTGCTTGGGATTCTCCCTCTCTCTCTGCCCCTTGCCCACTTATGCTCTCTCTCTCTCTCTCTCTCTCTCTCTCTCAAAATATAAAATATTATGATGGGATTTGGAAAAACAACAGCTAAGTCAGGATAGTATTTTTCTTTTTTTTAAACCAATCAAATTCCACAATAAAAAAGAAAGAAAGCAAGAAAGCAAGAAAGCAAGAAAGAAAGAAAGAAAGAAAACACAGAGTAAATAAAATAGCAAAAATAAAACCCATGGACAAAATTGATTCAAAATTAGCTCTGTCATGTGTGCTTCTCTATACTGGACATCAAACATAGTGAATGAATAAATGAATTGGTAAGAAAAGAAAACTCCACTAAGCCCAGGTGTTTAGAATCATTATAATGAAATTGAAAATAACTACATCAATGCCCTATGTGAAAGGTTATGTGCAGTAACCCAATGGCTAAATATTTTTTAGTAAAAATAGTTTGATAGTATTAAGCAGACGCTTAATACCTAAATTTTACTATGGACTTTGGAAGATTTTTACATCAAAAATTGCTAGATCTTTGGATTTTACTAAGTTTTGTAGAGATAACTTAAGTGCATCATTTAAAAATATCTTAACCAGAGTTTTAGGGATGAATGTGGAGATATTAGTAGACATCATAGGAAGAAATATGTCATTCAGAAGATTGTATATTAATTAATAACTTTTTAAAATGCTCATTTTGTACTTTGAACGTGCCTAGTATATTTATTATCAGCTCTTGACTGGAAAAAAAAGAGTCATTAAATAATGTAATTAATTGAATTTGGGAGAAAGGATAATATCCAGATTTAATCAAAGAGTACAATCCTATACCTCACATGGCAATATCAGTTTTTTTAATCTTTAATAAATCTTTAAAAAGTTTCCTATGTGGGCAATTGTGGATTCTAATTGGACTAAAAGGTTTTAATATGATGTGAGATAAAATTTTAGATATATGAGCACTTTCATATTTTTAGTATTTGCAGTACCTAGTAATCATTGGGCCCTGATTTACATTGAATGGATGAGGATAGTCAATTTATTGGCTTAAATAGACATCTCTGAAAGTACGTGTTGATGGATAGAACCAGAGTATTTTCTCCAATACGCAATTCCGTTCATCACATCCACTTATTTAGATCACTGTCTAAAAATGCAAACACATCACAGATTAGCCATTAGCACCCTTTAACAAACCTTATTAATCACATTAGCTAGCTACAGAAATGAGGATCCTTTGGAAATAAAATTTCTAAGCACTTACTTTTTGCTCCCTATAATACTGGTTGATTGATGATTCAGAAAAATCTCTTACTTTGTATCCTGTTACTTAACTGTGACAAGTCCCCATTTATTCTTTTGGCTTTCTAATGCTCACTTCCTTCCCCACCCCACATCTCATTATTTCATCATTGAAGTTATTTTATCATGCTTCCTAAATGTTCTTTTCTCCACTTAGATAAAAGACACATTTTAATTTCCATCTCTTTTATTATGCGTTCACTGACTCCTTTCTTGAATAACCCTTGTTTTCCCAATTCAGTTGTGAGTTCTTAGGAAATACTGATCACAGTCTATGTAATTTTCATGTATGCCTATGAGCTTAGCCTAGCTCTTCATATGTGGATGAATGGTTTTGGAAAAATTGAAGGAGGGTAATGGTGTTGGAATGTGTCTGCTACAAAAAGTGAGTGTTCTCGGCCCAGCCAAGGGGCTCAGAAGGTTTAGGTTCTTTGAAAGACTCATTGAATGAAGGTAAAAAGCATCAAAGAAAAGATTTCCTTGGTTCAAATTTTTCTGAAATAACACAAAGGAAACAAAATACATTAATGTTAACAATATTGATTAAACATTATAGTAAAATTAGCCTAATGGCTGTATTGACTCTTACTTTATTAAAAATGAAATAGAAAATTGAGTTGCTCTCACTCTTCCCTTTTTATCAATCTCAACTTGTAGTAATGGAATAAAACTCCTACTTGTAGTAGGAGTTTAAGAGTTCCTCTAAATCTATTTTCTTGCATTTAGTTGGTCAGCTCTGAAAACTACTCAAGAGAGATGCAGAAGGAGTTATAGTGAAATTGGTAAAAAGTACAACAATACCAACATTATTGGTACAAGAATGAAAATTCATTTTATTTATTACATAAATCATGTTGCCAATCAGGAAATGAGCACCCACTATAATTCAAAAATGTTATTTACACTAACCATAATGGAGAAATCTGATGGATATCACTATGGCCAAGTGATTGAGGTTAAAATTACCAATCATAAGTCATATGGATACTATGTGCTCCCTGATATGCTGGGATGAAAAGCATCCTTCTCTGTCATATTACCCCCAGTCCAATCATTAAAAACAATCAGACAAACTGTAATTAAGGAGCACTTTATGAAATACCTGACCAGTACTCCTTAAAGGTATTAAGGTCATGAAAAATAAATAACAACTGAGAAAGTGTCAGAAGGAAACATAATGACAAAAAGCAATGTGGTATCCTGCATTGAATCCTGAGATGGTGAAAAAACAAAAACAAAAACAAAACAAAAACCCAGTGTAAAAACCGGTAATATCACTCACATTCATTGCTGGTGGGAATGCAAAATGGTACATTTTGGAAGACAGTTTGGCAGTTTCTTACAAAACTGATCATACTCTTACCATACAATCTAGAAATTATGTTCCTTCCCATTTATCTAAAGTAGTTAAAAACTGACATCTACATAAAAGCCTGAATAGGGACATTGATTGCAGTTTTATTCATAATTGCCAAAATTTGGAAGCAACCAAAGTGTCCTTCAGTAATGGATATGGATGAATGGATAAATAAACTGTGGCACATCCAGATGATGGAATATTATTCAGCACTAAAAAGCAATGAGGTATCAAGCCATGAAAAGACATGGAGGAAATTAAATGCATATTACTATGTGAAAGCAGCTAATCTGAAAAGGCTACAAACTGTATGCTTCTGATTATATAACATTCTGGAAAAGGCAACACTCTGAAGCCAGTGCAAATGTTAGTGACCACTAGGGGTAAATGGGGATGAAGGGATAGGCAGAACGCAGAGGAATTTTAGAGCAGTGATACTATGATGGTGAATAAGACATTATTCATTGGTCAAAAACCACAGAAATACACACGGAGAGTGAGCTGTAATGCAAACTATGGACCTTGTGTGATTATGATGGGCCAATGCAGGTTCATTGATTATGACCAATGTGCCACCCTGGTGAGGCAGGTTAATAGCAGGCGAGGCTACACATGTGTTGGGGGAGAGAGTATATGGGAAATCTCTCTACCTTCCTCTCAAATTTGCTATGAACCCAACACTTCTCTAAAAAGTTAAGTATTAAAAAAAACTGGTGATATCTGCAAGTCTGATAACATAGTCAGTTGTAAAATACTAAGGTTAAATTTTTAATTTTGATAAATGTACGATGCTAACATTAAATGAAGCTCCTGAATGGTGTACAGGAACTCTGCGATATCTTTGTGACTTTTCCTTAAATGCAAAATTATGTAAATATAAAAACCTCAAAAAATAAAAAGAGCTTTAAATAGAACAGAAAAGGTATTATTCATAACAGTCTACCCAACAACAAAGATACCATTATTATAAAAGATGTCATTTATATTGAACGACTGAGTATTTATATGGAATGGAAACTATCATAATCCCAAGAAATGTTTCATTGAGGAAAACTCATGCAACTTCATAAAGAGTCCCATGCACTTATAGATACCTTCCAAGAACTGATTTTCACAAATCCCTTCTGTATTCAATATATATTGATTTTGACAGCAGGAAAAGTTTCTTAACTTTTAAATTCTCATGAGCATAATAGGTTATGAAGGAAGGAAATAAATAGATATTCCAATTAAGAATTGTCCAGGAAATTTAAATAAGAATTTAAAAAAAAATCAGATGCTGAGACTTATTAAAAGAATATATTTAGGAAAATATTTATTCACTTATCATTCATTCAATATTACTGAGTGCGTACTTTGTGTCAGCCACTATTCTAATTTCTGGAAACCCAGAGCAGAAGCAAATATGAGAGATAAGATTCTTGTTTTGTTTTTTTTTTTTGTTTTTGTTTTTATTATTGAAGTATAGTTAATATACAATGTTATAGTAGTTTCATGTGCAAGATTCTTATTTAAGAAAAAGTCTACACTAATAAAGAATAAAAGGAAGGAAGACAAAACAAATAAGTAATCAAGAAAATAACATAATTTCTGATAAAAGCAAGAGTTGTGAAGAAAGTGTGCTTCTATAAAAAATAATAATGGGAGGTTTTATGAGAAGGTGATTTTGAGTGTGACTTAAAATTTTTTTCAGTTAGTGAATATCTGTGGATAAATAATTTAGGCATGAAATAGAAATTTTGCTATGAAATAGGCAGTTTTCTTCTGCAAGGCTTTTGGTGTCAGGAATTGACTCATACAGTCCAGGGTTGAGCCGTGTTTAGTGTCTGTTGTTGGTGTGGTTTCCCATACTGCACTGCAAGCCTTAACTTCCTTTTGTGAGACCTTGTGTTTGTGGTTGGTACTAGTTTGACAGAAGATTTTTCCATTGTCTACTGTATATGGGACCTTACGTTTCCCCTTTGTGGCGCGCTCCTAGAAATCTCTACCAGCTCTAGTGTGCTCACAGAACTCAGTGTTTTTGTTTTTTAACATTTATTTATTTTTGAGACAGAGAGAGACAGAGCATGAACGGGGGAGGCGCAGAGAGAGAGGGAGACGCAGAACTGGAAGCAGGCTCCAGGCTCTGAGCCATCAGCCCAGAGCCCTACGCGGGGCTTGAACTCACCGACGGCGAGATCGTGACCTGAGCTGAAGTCGGACGCTCAACCGACTGAGCCACCCAGGCGCCCCAGAACTCAGTGTTTTTTATCCTAGCGATGGGGAGGGGGAATATTCACTCTTGCAACTACCTTTCAATCCAAGGTAAAACCCTGTGTTTCTGGACCTCATACGTGTGCTCATTTCAGTGGTTTTGCCCATTGCCAGCTGCAGTTCTGTGCTCAGCATGTATTTCTTCACCTCTCCTCAGATACAGAGAGTATTCTTTTGTTTCTTTTTCCAGGTGCAAAGGATTTTGCTATTGCCACGGGAAAGGAAAAAAAAAAAAAAAACCAAACATTTCCTTCCCACTTGGCTCAGTTTAGATATTTGTCTCTGGGGGAGAAAAGGGAAAAAGAGTGTGGGGAGAGATATTGCCTTTTCTTTTTTTTCCCATAGAGCAGCTATTCGTCTCCTATGGCATAAACCACAAATGACTCTGTATCACTACAGTCACCAATATTTTTTTTTGTTAGCCCCTGTGATGTTTGTGGAGTAGAAGCTGTGAATAGATGTTTATTCTCCTTATATCTGTGGCCACCAGGGTTTCTACATTCTCTTGCTGAGAATATACACTACATGTATCAACTCACCGCCATTGTTGCCCAAATTCTTACTACTGTGTAGCTGCATCTGCCTGAGGTATGTAAATGCTCACGTCTTATCTTTCCTTGCAAGCACGTGCCTTTCTTTAGATTTCAGGTTGGTTGTTTTGTTTGTGACCTTCCATTTGTGATCAGTTTTTGAAAATTTATAATGATGCAGGTTGTCTCAATTGGTTGGTTGGTTGGTTGATTGAAGAATGCAAGCAATGCTTTTACCAGTTTCCTGTATTCTAAAAGGGAACCAGAAATAATAGCACTCTTTAAATGAAGGGAATATATATTAATTAACAACATAATATCTATAATTTCTTATGAATTTTTCAAGAGCCATAATTTTATAACCCATAACTAGGTATATTAAGAACCAGGCATATTAAGAACCAAAAATGGATTCAGAAATGACACAATTTAGATATTAGCATAAAATATTAAAACAGCTATATTAACTTTATTTAAAGGACAAGATGTACATGATGAGTGAGCACATATAGAATATAAACTTAAAAAGGTAAACTTAAAAAAAATGGAACTCTTAAATTCAAAATACAGTTTTTGCAATAAAAATTCCTGAATGGGCTTAACAGCATATTGGGGCTTCAAAAAAGAAAAAAAACACACACTCACACAAAAAACAAAAACACTAAAAACTAACAAACAAAAAATCCCCAAAAAACAAAAAACAAAAAAAAACAAAAAAAAGTTTGTGAACCTGACATTTCATAGTCACTTGCAATGGAATACAGTCTTCAATTTTATAAACTGGGTTTTATAAGTCAATCATTTTAAAAATGATTTGGGTGCCTTATTTTCCTAGCACTGGGCTAAATTTAGAATGCATAGAAATAAAGGAAAATTTACCTATTTAAAGTATTAACAATTCCTTTGTAGAGGGATGAAATGTATGAAACAATTAGCAAATCGCTAAGTACATGAATGATATTACCAAAGTGCTTTAGAAATTCAAAAGAAATCAAAGTCTGAATAAACTACAGTAGTTAGGCAAAATTATTGCTCAAGTTGGCAATTGAAAAGCATAAAATTGGCCCTTGAAAGACAGAAGAGCATTTGAACAAAGAACTGAATAGTTACATAGCACTTCCTGAGTGTCGGATCTTATTTTTAATTTTTTACATATATATTTCGCACTAACCCTATGAGAAAGTAATATTAGTATTTTACTTTATAGATGTGGTAATGATCTCAAAACAGTTGATTGACAAAATATGATAAGTAGTAGCCTTAGCACTTGGATCCAGGCTGTCTGGCTTTGGGTCAAATGCTCTAAAGTCAGGGTTGGGCATTTATCTGCCACATTTGGAGGACAGCATAGAGATCACTCTGACGGTAATAAATGATTGCAGTTTGGACTGGGGAAATACTGGCGAGGTGGGATAAGAGCAGACTATTGTAGACCTTCTCTATTGTTTGTCAAAACGGCTGAGAGACTTCCATAAGCAGATAGAATTCCTTGTACCTTCAATCACTTTCAATTGATTTCCAGGCTAAGATAGAAAATGGAAACTGCATTAGTTAAGAGATGGATGATCCTCTTTACGTGATGGACTCAGAGCTAAAAATATCAGCAAGGAAATTCAATTCACAAAGCACTACTTCACAGGGACACAGACCAAGCTATTAGCCCAATTGGTATTTTTAATAGAGTTGCTTTCTGTGACTCCATTATTGCCTCTCAGAGCTCTTCTAAATTATTTGTTTTAAGGCAAGACCAGAAAGATCTGTGTTTGAGAAACTGAGTTTCTCATAGGGAAGGAATTTGTTTGTTTGTTTTTTGTTTATTGTTGTTGCTCTCCAACTGCAACGATGTAAGAGCTTTACCTTGGCTTTGGTGCTCTGAAAACGGCACAGGGAAGGCCCTGCTAATACACATGAGCTTGCTTTATTTCTGGTGGGCATATATTCTAGTACAGCCTAGCCTTGTTTTGTCTGCTACCAATTGCCTTTGACGCACTGAAAACTGCAATTTCTCTACAAGTATTAGTGCATTTTGTATCTATGTGGATAGTTATTAGAGTATATTTACATGGTATTGTTTCTAAAATTAAGTGTAATCATCATAAACACTATTGGTGTCTCACGAAAGTAAAGTAATTATCTGATTTCTTTTTGAGAAGTTGCAATATGTAGTGATGGCCAGCAACGCACTGTACCCAGAAGCAAACATGTGTATTAATGCCAATTATCTGAAATGGTGTGCGGAAAAATGAAAAACCATCCAAGATTCTGGTGTTTTCCAACTGTTTCTGAAGGCTATTTTTGAATAAATTAGAAGGTACATATGATTTCCATAGATTGAGCTTAAAAGCTGATGAAAATAGTTAAACAGTATCATATAAAAATCTTAGGTAAGACTTCATCTCCCTTTGGCAAAATCAGGAAAGCTTTTGCTTTATAAAATTAAAGCTATTTTAGGTGCTTAGCATGGTGTCAATCTTAGAATAGGAATAGAACAAGCAATTATTAAATAAACATATGGTTCAAAAGAATATACAAAAAAATAGATGGGTCTTCGGTTATAAACACTGACACTACTAATGTGCAATTCTTATCAGGCCTCAGTGTCAGTAAACCTGCTTCTCCTACAGCAGTGAGCTATACAATGCTTTAGCAGCATCAGATTATTGCTCAAAGTAATATTTATGATTTTGCTGAAGGTCTTTTTGCAAATACTCTGCGATCAAATTTTGAAACACTTAATTTCAGGAAAATGTACATACTTCTTTTTCTTATAGAACGAGAGTTATTTTCTCTTTTGGATTTCACTCATAGCCATCGTATTAACTTAAATAGTTGCTATGTTTGTTCCCCCTGATGTTATTTATGTGTATGTTTGTCTTGTAATTTAGCTATTATTTATAGGCATTTCTTTTATTCTAAGCTAATCTGGCCGGTGCTTGCTGTATTACATTAAGTTATTCAGTTTTTTACACAAATGCTCCTTAGGATCATTGATGGAAACGTGATTTATGAAAGATTCTGTAATATGTAAGCAATTAATTTCAGTCATTTTATGATTGATTTTCCTACCTTATTCTAATCATTCATAAAATCTTAGAGAAAAAGCAAGTCTATAATTATAACCCTTTCAGGAAGCACTATCCAAAGTCATATTTAAAAGTCAGACTTAACTTCAGTCATAAAAAGTTTTGTATGATGACTGAGTTAAATTCAGTAGTTAGTAGTATTTAGTTCCCTCCTGAATTGTGTTAGGAACTATGGGTTAGCCCTTCTGGTTCAGAGGAATATGGAATGATTCCTTCAATAAGAAGTAAACAAATACACCCAAATCTAATGCTATAGAACTACACATCTTGATTTAATCTTTTTGAGTTATTTTGAAAGCGCTCTATAATCTATCCTTTGGGATACATGTGGATGATACTTCCCAGTCTGATAATACACACTTTTGCTTACTTTTCTCAGTTTTTCCGAGTTCCATATGAAAGTCTCTGTGTCTTTGCCTTCAGACCCTTAGGAATTTCATTTATTCAGATGAACTGGATACGAAGTTTCTGTAGCTAAAGGGCTTTTCCTTATACTTAAATGAGTTTTTGAAGGTCCTCAAAGTGGATAGTTCAGATGCAATAGCACAACCCAGGTTAAAGATAGACCTGCCTGGCATGTTACTTTACCTCTCTTCATTTGTTCTGCATTGAGTGAAAGGGCATAACATACCACACAAATGATTGGACTAGATAATTCTTAATTGTTCTTGTACAATAATGCTGCTGCACGTGACTATAATTTAAATAGAATTTTAGAAGCACCTGGGTGCCTCTGTTGGTTGAGCGCCTGGCTCTTGATTTCATCTCGGGTCATGATCCCAGGGCAGTGGGATCAAACCTTGGGGTGGCTCTGTGCTGAGCAGGGAGCTTGCTTAAGATTGTCTCTCTTTCTTCATCTGCCCCTCTCCCCTGCTCACATCTCTCTCTCTTTCTCAAATAAAAAGAAACAAAAAGGAAAAAAGCAAAAGAAAAGAAAAGAAAGAAAAGAAAAGAAAAAATAAGAAAAATTATAATTTGAGAAGAGAACCAGAAATGCTAAGAGTATTGTCTGACCTGTAAAGAATCTGAATATTTTTACCAACTGATGAGGAGGTGGATTAAATGAATCTAATCAATAATTTTATTGATCCTATTTTTAAAGGGCAACAATTATTAAAAATTCAAGAGTACCTTTCACAAGTGACATTTCCTTTATATACTTATTCTCATCATCATCATCATCATCATAGATTAGCTTTTTCCTTTTCTAGCATACTGCTTCAATTCTCACATAACAAGTATTTAATAGTCTCATTGAATTTTTTGCAAGGATTTTTTTATTAAAATAAACAGTGACTAGGAGCAATTGAACTCAAATGTGGTTCTTAAGCAAGCAAGCTGGGTGGTTGTTGATAATAAAGCAAATCTTATTGTAATAGAGCAAATTATGATTGGAAAACTTTTTTTTTTATTCCACTATCAAAATTAAAATTCTCCTACTTCTCAATTCATGTTTTCTTGTGATGTAATTTACATACAGTAAAATCCATTCATCCTGTTGTACAGTCCTATGAGTCTTGACAAATGAATGCAGCTATACAACTACCACCGTAATCAAGATGTCGATCAGTTACATCAACCCATATTATCTCCTTGCGTGTAGAAATGCCTCTCCAGAATCAGAGTATGTAATCATTTGAGTCGGCCTTCAATCAATTATCATCTTTTTATAAATTACCATAATGCATTTACGTGCTCTTCCATGAATCAAAAGTTCATTGCTTTTTATTGTTGTGTAGTATTCCATTACAAAGATGTATCTAGTTTATGTATCCATTCACATGTGGAAGGACATTTAAGCTGTTTCTTGGTTTTGGCCATTATGACTAAAGTCACTATGAACATGTACCTACGGTGTTTTATGTGAACGTGAGTTTTCATTTAGTTTGGATAAATAATACATAGGATTAGGATTGCTGAGTTATATGTTAAGTGTATGATTTATTTTATAAGAAACTGCCAATTTTTTCCTAAAGCATCTATCAGCATTTTCTATTCCTAACATAAGTATATGACGTCTCGTTGCTAGTCTTCATACTTACCAGCATTTGGCATTGTCAGCCTGTTTATATTTTAGCTATAGTAATACATATGTAGTAGAATCTCATTGCACTTTTAGTTTTCATTTTCGTAACAAGTGATTTGTCAACAGGATTTGGTAAAGTATCTGGGGATTTTTTTTTCCCAAGGAGAAAAAAGATTGCATTGAATCTGTATATGTACGGAGAATTTTAGAGAGAACTGACATCTTAACAATAGTGATTCTTGCGGGTAGAAAATTACTCTATGGAAACTTAGATCTGCACAAAGAATAAAGAGCATCAGATATAGAAAATACGATAGTTAATTATGGCAATCAAGTTGCCTGCAGGACATAGCCATTCCTTTTTTAAAACTCTTGGAGGAAAGCCCCATCTTGAAAGCCATACCCCCTCTGCAGTATTACTTAGGGTTGAGTGAGTAGATAAATATAATTGTCCTGGAAATAATTCATTTTCTCTGATATTTAACCTTTAGTGGTAATAAGGATATTTTGATCTCTATTTGTCATACTTCTTTGTCTTAGTCTGGGCATACAACTCAAATTGGTAAATGAGACGTTATTTTGGGGAACTTCATAAAACCCAAAGCCTCATCCTTACTCTGGGAGCTAAAAATAATATGTAATTCATTTTTTTACATCTTTTTAGTGAGTTAATCAATGTGTCAACAAACATTTACCTTCAGCATCTAAAGTGGGCAAGATTTTCCATCAGCTAATACACATTGTATGTTACATATGGTGAATTAAAAATGGGCAGAAAACATGAACAGACATTTCTTCAAGAAGACATACAGATGGCCAAGAGACCCATGAAAGAATGCTCATCATCACTGGCCATCAGGGAAATGCAAATCAAAGCTACAAATATCACATCACTCCTGTCAGAATGGCTAAAATCAAAAACACAAGAAATAACTGTTGGCAAGGAAGTGGAAAAGAAGGAAATCTTGTGCACTGTTGGTGGGAATGCAAATTGGCACAGCCATTCTGGAAAACAGTACGGAGGTTTCTCAAAAAGTTAAAAATAGAACTATCTCGGGGGCATGGGTGGCTCAGTTGGTTAAACAACTACCTCTTGGTTTCAGTTCAGGTCATGATCTCACACTTTTGTGAGCTCGTGTTGGGCTCTGAGCTGGCAGCGTGGAGTTGGCTGGGGATTCTCTCCCTCCCTCTGGCTGTCTGTCCCTCCCCCAGTTGCATGTCTCTGTCTCTTTCAAAATAAATAAATAAACTTAAAAAAATTTAAAAAAATATATAGAACTACCTTACAATCCAGTAATCCCACTACTGACTATTTACACAAAGAATACAAAAACACTACTTGGAAAGGATACATCCACCTCTAAGTTTATTGCTGAATTATATAAATAGCTAAATTATGGAAGCAGCCTAAGATGATGAATGGATAACAAGGTGTGGTATTTATATACAATGGAATATTATTCAGCTATAAAAAAGAATGAAATCTTGCCATTTGCAACAACATGGATAGAGTTAGAGAATATAATGCAAGTGAAATAAGCCAGTGAGGGAAAGACAAGTAACATGTAATTTCAGTCATATGTGGAATTTAAGAAACAAAGCAAAGAAAGGAGAGAGAGAGAGAGAGAGACAAGTCAAGAAACAGACTCTTCACTACAAAAAACAAACACATGGTTACCAGAGGGGAGATGGATGGGGGGTGGCTGAAATAGGTGTTGGGGATTAAAGAGTATACTTATTTAAAATAATAATAATAAATTTTATTAAACATTAATTAATGTCAATTACATGTAAATATTAGTTATATATAACCATAACATGTTATGTATTCCATATAATTATAATATATATATTATTACATATATACATATATATCACACATATAAATTACCTTCCATCACCAGCTTTTGTTCTTCCAATCTTACTCTCCATAAATGTTTCTAGTGGCAGCTTTGGTGGCATAAATTCCTGAGGTAGAAGCCTAAGCAGTTACCTCATCAGCAGGTATTTTTTAAGAACTACAGATGCTGCTGTATTTATTCAGAATTCCCAAAAGCTTAGGTCAACAGGTAGAATAATGCCATTACTTCAAGGGAAACAGCATTTGATATTTTGCAGTTATGTTCCTATCAGATCTAACATCAGCCACAATCTTGCTCCAAGAATTATCAAAATTCATGAGTGACTCAAGTTTGTGTGAACCACACAGTGTCGCATTTCTTTCTTCTGCCCTTCTCCAGTGATCTTTCCCAGTGCTTCTTAAATTCCAAGAGGAGATTTTACCACTGTGGTTAGAAAGTAAAAACCCCACTTGTTTGTAGTTTCTGAGCTTCCAAAAGCTTGTCAAAAATCTTAATTTCTTGGGGCACCTGGATGGCTCAGTCAGTTAGGCCTCTGAGTTCGGTTCAGGTCATGATCTCAAGGTTCATGAACTGGACCTTTGCATTGGGCTCTTCTCTGACAACTCAGAGCCTGGAGCCTGCTTCGGATTCTGTGTCTCCCTCTCTCTCTGTCCCTCCGATGCTTGTTCTCTCTCTCTCTCTAAAGTAAATGGAGAAACATTAAAAAAATAATAATAAATAAATTTTTTAAAATCTTAATTTCTTTTTCAGGATGCATGTGCTCACAAGAGGGCATCTAGTCACAAAGATTTTCAGTAATTGGTCTACAGCCTGCAAAATTCCTCAAGCTAGAGAATAATGCTCAGGGAGAATTTAGATTATACTAAATTTGCATTTACCTCAATAACAATAGAACATTTACTGCAGCTTCTGCCATGCGTAGCAGGTATTTAATACCTTTGTTCCAGCTTAAGCATTATTGGGAACAGATGAACAATGAAAAAGATGTTGAATAGACTTGAAATAAAGGTCAAAAGAAAACCAGAACTCAAGAATTATAAAATTAATTTTAAATTTGGATTAGGTACATAAATGTTTAGTATTGTGCATTTTTCATGTGCATAATCTTAAAAGAGGATTTTAATAGTTGTCATCACAGAACATAAAATAATTTCATGTTAATACAGGAAGTAAACATACATCCCTCTACATAGAAGAGAGGAGAAATAAAACTTGTAGTAAAATACAACTAAGATAAGAACTCAGATGTGAACTCAGGAATGTATTGACATAAAAAAAAAAAATCAAAATATGACCAGGAAGCAGTATCACTATGGCCTTCATTCATAGAGAGCATTCTTGGAATTCTATTGCTTTGCTAGTACTTTCCATAACACTCAATAACCTTTTATTTCCCTTGACATGGTAAAAGTGAACTGCATGTCACATTATGTCTCTCAGTCTGAACTACTATCTTCCCCATTATTTTCTATTACTCTTGAGTTTGCTTGTTATTGCCAGGTTTTCCATAAAGAAAGTAGAATTGCATAATTTTTACTGATGTTTTTTAGGTGAACACAGCAATCACAAGTTTCTTAAGCTAAAAAGGGCTCAACATTACTGCAGGACTACCTCAGACCCTGTTTCTCTTAATAACTGCCCTATTTTTGTGGTGCCTGGTGGCTCAGTCAATTAAGCATTCCACTCTTGGTTTCAGTTCATGTCAGGATCTCACGGTTGGTGAGTTCAAGTCCTGCATTGGGTTCTTTGTTGACCACAGGGAGCCTGCTTGGAATTTTCTCCCTTTCTTTCTGCCCCTTCCCTGCTCCCTTGTTCTTGCTTTCTCTCAAATAAATAAATAAACTTAAAAAAATTTAAAAAAAGGTAACTGCCCTACTTTCTTTTCTTTTTTTGCAAGAGAGAGAGAGAGAGAGAGAGAATGAGTGTGCCCCAATGCAAGGGAGAGGCAGAGGAAGAGGGAGAAGGATTCTTAAGCAGCCTGGAGCCAGAGCTGGAGCCCGACTGACGACTGATGCAGGGGCTCAATTTCAGAACCGTGAGATCATGACCTGAGTTAAAAGCAAGACTCTGGCACTTAACCCACTGAAACACCCAGGCACCCCAGAATTGCCCCACTTTTAATGACAGGGTTTAATCATCCAGGAGACTCTTCCTGGGGACCCTATTTATTATTTAGAGGTTAAAGTAGTCAGAAGCTGGCCTCCTGAAAATTAAAGTAATCTTGAGAAAGACTTTCAATCCAATTCATGGTATAGAAAATTTTCTAACTCTCTTTGTTTCCTAAACACATCTAGGTCAGATCAGAATTACAATAGAACCCTCTGTCAAGAAATGAATTCTACGCTCTTGGACAGAGATTTTAAGTAGTGCAGAAAGGCAAAAATAGAACAATCCTCTTCCTCAAAGTATTAAATCTGTATATTTGTGTATATTGATCACAAAATGCAAAGCACTGGTTGACTTTATCTTTGTTTATTTATGCCATTTTACTGTTTATTTTCTATCATATTTTTCTTGTATTTTTGATGTACAATTGACATACAATGTTAATTAGTTTTAGGTGTCAGCATATTTACTTGACAATTCTATACATTCGTCAGTGCTTAACACGATAAGTGTAGTCTTTATCTGTCACCAAACAACAGTATTATAATATTATTGATTATATTCTCGGCTATATTTTTCATCTCCATGATTTCTTTACTTTATAATTGGAAGTTTGCCCTCTATTTTGCTCATCCCCCTCACTCACCTCCTCCTTTGGTCACCATCGTTCCTTCTCTGTGTTTAAGAGTCAAGGTTGACAGGGGTGCCTGGGTGGCTCAGTTGGTTGAGTGTGGGACTTGGGCTTAGGTCTCCATCTCAAAGTTGGTGGGTTTAAGCCCCACCTCCACCTTTCTGCTGTCCGCATGCCACTTCAGATCTTCTGTCCCCTCTCTCTGTGCCCCTCCCCTGTTCATGCTCTCTCTTACACAAAGATAAACAGTAAAAAACAAACAAACAAACAAACAAAAACAATCAAGATTGACATTTTTTCACAGTTTCTTTATATATGATATGATAGGGAAATATATATGTATGATAGGGAAAGATAAGATAAAGTGAGCAAAGAGGGAAAGGTTAGGACCTGAGGTCCCTGATGGGGAAAACACTTATTTTGGAATGATGCTGGGAATGTCTGACCACAGCAAAAGCCTTCATTTGCCTGCTGCTCATTTTGTGTCCATCTCTTCAATCTTCAAAGCTGTGAGACAAGGAATCGAGGGTATTGAAGTAAAAAAAAATCCTGTAATACAAGTTCCCTAAAAGTGTTATAGGATTTTTTTTGCCTCAATGCCCGGGGTTCCTTGTCTTGCCGCTTTGAAGAATGAAGAGGTGGACCCAAAATAAAATGAGTAGCAGGCAAAAGTTTATATTAGAGTATAAGATCAGAAAGTAAGAATAGTATGAAAGCTCTCTTTACAGACAGGGGACATTCAAAAGTGAATGCCCGCAACTATAAGCAAGGGTCCTTGGTATGTAACATCTGGTCGCCTCCCCAACCCCTTCCCCCTTATTCCTTCTCAGGTTCTATCTTTATTGGCCAGATAAATCAAGGTGCTGGGTTGTCCATTCCTGATTGGCTCATTTCCATTTTCTGAGGGGTGCTCTTGGGTCACACTGTTGCTTGTGGGTCATACCGTTTATGGTCTACTACTTATTTTTAGTCAGCTCTTTTGTCAAATTCCTGAAGAGAACCCTAGGAGAAGTATGTGGTGGCTCTTATATTTTTAAGAGGAATTTTATGCCCAAGGGGGTTTGCTGTAATCAGACTCTCCCAGCATTGTTCCCAAATCGGTGTTTTTCCCCCACCCTTAGGCTTCAGGTCTTATCCTTCCCCTCTCTTCCTATTTTATCCTATCTTTTTCCTATCATAAAAGGACCCACTTTCCCTTATATTTTATTTACTCTTTACAACTGACTCCACTCCCAGCATCATCAAGGACAACTGGAAAACAAGGAGATCACATGTAGATTATTGACAACCATTAAAATATTTTACCATCACATTTATATTCCCCACAATTTAGGAAATAACAATCCACACGTCTCTGTGGATATTTGAGTGTGATTAGGAGACCATGAGGGCGAAGGGAGTAAGGGAGGGAGGTTGAGGAATAAATCTTTTGTAAGAACATTTGAAAAGACTCAAACTTTGCTCTTTTCACTACTGATATTTCTAGGATCCTAAGCCAAATAGAGGGAGCCATGACCTCACTCTGTTTACTGACTTCCAATAATCTTCTATTTTTGTTAGACTTATTGCTCTATAAATACATGATAATAAAGAGAGAGTAAATGCCCTAAATGCATTGGGGAAACTTCTTTAAATAAGCATATTCCGTAAATACTTCACCAATATTAAAATCTTTGTTCTCTGATTCCAATATATGAAATTTTTTAATGGGCTGAAATAAATATATTCAGTTTTCATAAAATTATTTTATGTCCCAATATCAAATATATACACACATACATGTGCACACGCATGTGGGCAAGCACAATTATTGGTATTTGGAAGAAAAGTGATGCATAAGAGCCTATTGCTATTCTGGATGTTTCCTTCTGTCCCAGTGTTAGTGCCAACTTGAGTCCACTAGCAAATAATGAAGTCTTTTGAGGTAGAAACTATTTTTATTTTTATTTTTCATCACTTATACCTTTCACTAATAATTGTGAAGTATTTGTAACAGCATTCTGATTCAAGTGAGCTGAGGAGGAAACATTTCTGCTAGGGACATTTCTGTAGAGTCAACATCTCTTCTCACCAAAACACCTTCCTGGAAATGAACTCATTTTGTGAACTGCCATGAAAAACACTGTGTTTTCTCTGAAGATTAATGTGGTTATACTTCTGACTAAGGAGTACTGGGATTTGGTATTCGTAATTTTTAGTTCAGTTTTCAGAAATCTTTGGTTTATTGTTCAGGGTCAGATCCATGTATGTACAACTCAGAAGTGAGCCGGAGTATTCACAAACAACTTTGTGGCATTAATTTTTCTTCCCGGTCTCTGCAATCTCCCTGATATTTACTGGTTCCCTTTAGTCTTCTGGTCAAAGAGTGTGTGCTCTGGTTTGTGATTCCAAAAATGCATGTATTTCTTAGGCCAAGTAGCAGGTGGACAGAAAAAAAAAAGGCAAATGCGTGAGGGGTATTGCCCCACACTCTTGGAACTACAGCTCCACCAACTGGAGAGGAAGATTACCCTTCCCTGGAAATTGACTGCTCTGGGCTTCCTTTGCTGCTGAGGCCATGACCTCCATAGGATTGCTTGGGAACCAGGACTGGAGAAGGCACAGAAAAAGGAGATGAGGAATCTTCACACAGTGTTAGAAGTTCTGTCACCCTCTTCTTGAACCAGAACTAGCAGGGTGCTCTTGGAACTGTCTATGACTTTGCACTGCTGGCCACTTCTAGATTTTAGTGTCTTTTGAGATCAGGCAGGGGTGGAAATGAGGAGTCAGGGATATGGAAGAAAAATTAAATGGTAAACTCATTCAGTTATACTTTGAATTTTGGTCTTCTTCCCTGATCTATCTGTTACACCATTTTTTTCTTTTTTTTTTTTTTGAATCCTCAAGTTGCTACCCTGTGTATTCTCTCCACATTTAGCTGCATTTGATGAGAGACAGAAAGCAACGTATGCTCTTTCTGTGTCTATGTACCTTTTCTCAATTCTAATATATATTTTTATCTATATTCCTTTTTTTATAAGTTTTACAAAAGGCATTTTATTGGTTTTTATTAATTTCAGCCTATACCTTTGCTTACTCTCTTTTTTTTAATGTGTATGTAGTTTATTTTGAGTGTGAGCATGTGGGGAAGGGACAGAGAGAGGGAGAGAGAATCCAAAGCAGGCTCCAGCCACCCTGTCAGCGCAGAGCCTGATGCAGGCCTCTGTCTCACGAACTGTGAGATTATGACCTGAGCCAACATCAAGAGTCAGATGTTTAACCGACTGAACCATGCAGGCGCCCCATTAATATCTTTTATATAATGACTAATTTATTTCGATTAATCTGACTGTAAACTTCTTTGTTTTCATCATTTTAATTTTAAAACATTTCCTGTAAATAGACTTTGATGTTCACAGTATTTTTTTATTACTTTCCATACCTTATTTTGCTTTGATTTCTTTTTTGACTTAACAGTTGTCTATATGTGTGTTGTCTAATACCAAGTAGCTAAGAAATCCTGTTTATTTTAAAAAATATTTATTTCAAATTGTATTTGTTATCAGAGACAAGCACTACTTTGTGTAATGACCCAAACGGATCTTGAGCTTGTGATCCAAACAGGTGGTTTTGAATTGTGCAAGGTGGATGATAATCTATCTTGCTTCCTGTAAAGATATTGGATTGCTTTTTAAAATTGGAATCCAAAAAAAAAAAAACATTAAGTATATTTCCCATTTCCTCTCTTGGAACAAGTTGAGTCCACAAAAGTCTCTAGAAAACCATCCTGTCACCACTGATATACCTTTAATCTGTCACAAGTTGCCTCAAAGTAATTCAGTTTTTTGAGAGAGGGTGAGGGAAAGACAACACTATCCATATGCTTGACTGGAGTTATAAAAATACCGCATGAGGCCGCCAGACGCTATAAGCATTAGGAGTTCTGTTACTTTCTTCTTGAACCAAATTAACAGTTCTCTACTCCTATGCCTATTTCTGGGTTCGGAGGTCACATGAACCCTTCTGTGTCTCGGTCTACAAAATCAAAACCAAGGTGAAACAATGAAAACTTTGGAAAAATCATCAATTTCACAAAAGTATTTACAAAAAGAAGCATCTATTAAATTACACTATATTAATTCAATTGACTTCCTTTAGGGTACCACACCTATATTGTAAGGTCGCAGTTTATTTAAACAAATGTAACTTTAAACATGCCTAATGTTGGGGCGCCTGGGTGGCTCAGTCGGTTAAGCGGCCGACTTTAGCTCGGGTCACCATCTCACGGTCCGTGAGTTCGAGCCCCGCGTCTGGCTCTGGGCTGATGGCTCTGGGCTGATGGCTCTGGGCTGATGGCTCTGGGCTGATGGCTCGGAGCCCGGAGCCTGCTTCCGATTCTGTGTCTCCCTCTTTCTCTGCCCCTCCCCCGTTCATGCTCTGTCTCTCCCTGTCTCAAAAATAAATAAAGGTTAAAAAAAATTAAAAAAAAAATAAACATGCCTAATGTTATCCAAGTATAGACTACATATAAAATGAGCTTTTGGTCACATTTACTTTTTTATATTTTTCTTACTTAGTTGTTAAACATCCATTCTGGGGTCTCTGGGTAGCTCAGTTGGTTAAACATCTCGCTCTTGATCTCGGCTTAGGTCTTAATTTCAGGGCTGTGAGTTCATGCCCAACATTGGGCTCTGCAGTGCCTACTTAAAAAAAAGAAAAGAAAAGAAAAGAAAAGAAAAGAAAAGAAAAGAAAAGACTCTAATTTTATCATATTTAAGAGAAAAGACGGAGATTTTTTCAAAGACAGTGAGCTCCTTTTATGTACTTTTATTGTTTATCCTACTCTATATGAAAACTGAATAGAAGCCCAATGCCAGTGTGAACATATTTTAAAATATGAATAGAAATTGCAAAATCAATAATGTTATATTTCGGGTAAATGTAATGCATCCGGTGTACTGATGTTCACATTTCTAGCTGTTGGATAATATTCATTACCAATTTGTTCTAAACCATTTCAGTATTTGCTATTGTTAATACATAATGATATTTTATTTTCTTAATATGCCCCCTAAGAATCACCAGGCAGGTGTCAGTGGCACAGTGCCTGGCATTTAGTAGGCACTAAATAAATGTCAAACAAATAAACAAAAAAAATAAAAATAAATAAATAAATGTCAAACAAACATAAATCTGGATCAGTTAAGGGGGATTACACTGGTATCAAAGAGAAGTTTAGGGTAACAGTTCTTATACATATGTGGAAGCCTTCTCTTCTGCCTTTTGCTGTGTCACGTTAGCCTAGATGGAGACTGAGAGACAAGTTTGAGGTTATCTCGGTTACAGCTGAGTTGTTATATGGCGTGCTCTGCAATTTCTCTACCACTGATTTAAAAATTGACCTTGATAAGATCAAGTCTATTTCCAAATAAGAACAGTTAGAATTACTTATAACCAGTTCAGGATGAAAATTCTTGCAAAAATATTTATAGAATTTTCACAAAAGCAAATATGCTATATAGTAAGTTAGCAGGAAAGTGTATTAAATTTTTATTTAGCATCTATTAAAATGTTTGTATGAAACGGATACTCTATGTCACAGAATGATGCTTTTATAAAGTAAGCAAGAGAGTTGTCAATAGTTTTTTTGTAGGTTTTGATTTTCATGGAGTCAGAATATTATTTTTTTGTATAAATTGTAAGTACAGATTTTCCTTATGACTGGTGTATTCTTGCTATCGGTTTAACATACATGTTATATCTTTGATATATTTTCCTCCTTCATGTTGAACTTAATTTGCGGTGAGTAATCTTTTTTTTTGATTGTGCTTAGTTTTGATTTCCAGGCTTTATTAAGTAAACCATGGACAGAGTTTACTTTTCTTTCCATTAAATCATTACATTATGGATCATAAAGGTTATGGCTACCAAAGCCACAGCAATGTTACCCTTATGAGATTTTTTTCAGACTTTATGCATTATTTCACATAAACCATATCCATTTAGAACATTACTAAGTGAAGAATTCCTTTTCTTCAATCCTTCCACTAATTCTCTTTGCATGTACTCTTTGTGTGATTGATGTGTCTTAAATACATGCATATTGTGCTGACTTATTATTTTATTATTTGTAGTTATTCTATCTCTTCAATAAAACTGAATTTTATTATTTTTTTATTTTTAAAAAAAACATTTATTTATTTATTTTGAAAGAGAGAGAGAGAGAGAGAGAGAGAGTATGAACGAGTGAGCAGTCGGGGGAGGGGGGGAAGGGTCAGAGAGATAGGGAAAGAGAGAATCCCAAGCAGGCTCTGGGCTAATCTCATGAACCTTGAGATCATGACCTGAGCCAAAATCAAGAGTCACACACTTAACTGACTGAGCCACCCAGGCGCCCCAAAACTGAATTTTAAATGTAATTTATACTTTGACAATATTGATCTTGGATTGTTATCTTGGTAATTATATGGACACATTTTAAAATTTAGCTAGAAAGCTGAGGTTTAGTTTTAAAATGGTATTTGCAAAAGTTGTAGTCATTCCCCCTCTCAGGAGACAGCATCTACGCAGCCTTGACAAGTGCCATGTCATTCCAGTATTAGCAGAGGTATGTGTTTTTCCTGAGAAGCTAGCTATCTAGACTTTTCTGTGAAATGTCGTGATTGTTATTTATTGAATAACCTCTAGGTAGAGGTAAGCAGTTTCTGTTTACTCTGAGAAGTACTTTATATGGAAAAAAAATACTGTACTCTCAGAAACACAGGTTAGACTTTCTAACTAGCCAGCAGGCAGAATGTAGGGGTGGCTTCCCAGAAGAGGCAACACTGAGTTGAATCTGAGGGATGAAGTGTAGTTAACAAGGGGGAAAGAAAATGAAAGGTCATTTCTGATAGAACTGCAATTCTGTAAACTGCAGAAGAGAGATTATGACAGTCAAAATCTACTAAACTTGGAGACTTAAAAATTAGACAGGATAGTTAGCAAAGCAAGGAAATGCAATGAAAAAAAAAAAGGCATTCTGTTGTTTTTACTGCAAAAGCTATGTCTCAAAATAATTCTGTGTTAAGGGAGTTGCCCAAAGAGTTCCCTGCTTTATAGGTTGCTGTATTCTATATCCCCTGAGCCTGTCAGGCCGGGCATTGAGCAAAGACACATAATTTATGGAATTGATGAGGTTTTGGGGTTTTTGAATATAGCCTTTCTGGATATCTGAGAAATTAGTATACCTTATTTCCTTTTACAAAAATACTTAATTAGAAATTATGACCATATAGATTTACAACAGAAATGTTAATGTAATGGCTATACAGAAATACTTTGAGTCTGAAAATCAAGAGCAGAGCAAGAAGAATGTGAATGTATATATAATGGAGAAATGTTATGTGATCAAGGTCAAAAACTGTATTCTATGTAATAAGCCAAAAGGAACATTTTATACCATTAATAGTCCTGAAAAACTAGAGATGTCATATACTTTACATAACTGATATATTTATGAAAACCTGAGAGCTAATCAAAGTTTGATTAAATCATATTATGAAAGATTTTGGTTGGTACTACAATATTTATGCGTGTGTCCGCTTATAAAACAATTCTATTTGAAATTTCAGTAGTCAATCCTTACTTCATTGGTTTAATTAGTATGAATTAATTAGTTAGTATATAATTACTAGGTGGACTTCAAAGGAGAATCATACATATTTTATTCAAGGAATTAAGCTATCTGACTTTTAGTTGTGTAATTAATTTTCTAATACATAAAAATGTAAGAACACTTTGGGAGAAAACTGATATTCACAATGTACCTACTAAATTATTTCTTTATTACCTTAAATTAATTTTCAAAATGACTCTAGGTGATTTTTCTAATTTAGAGAGGAAGAAATCAAGATTTAGGGAAAGTAAGTAATATTAAACAATATTAAACAATAGAGCCAATATTAAACAGTAAAGCCTGCGTTTCCATACTGGTTTGCCTTAAAGATAATGTTTTTAAGATATTATCCTGTAGATTATTTCATTATCTATAGAAATAGGCATTTGTGCCCTTAAAAAGAAACACACTTATAAAATGTTTTGATATGTCAACTTTTTAAAAATTTTTAATCTTCACCTTGACTTTCTCCCAAGTGTGAAGTGCTAAACTGGTATCATAGCAAGTCATAACCAGTGATATTCTGCAGAGTCTAAGAACAGTAGGTTCTTAGCCTGATTGGCTCAGTCAGTTAAGTGTCTGTCTCTGGATTTCAGTTCAGGTCATGATCTTGGGGTTGCTGAGTTAGAGCCCCGCTTTGAGCTCGGTGCTGACAGTGTGGAGCCTGCTTGGGATTATCTCTCCCTCTCTCTCTGCCCCTCCTCTGCTCACTCTCTCTCTCAAAATTAAAATAAATTAACTTAAATAAATTAAATAAAATAAACTTAAAAAAAAGAGAATAGTAGGTATAATAGCTATTTATTTTAATTAGAAATATGTTAACAGGAAACATGTAGGTGACTTTTAAGGCAATGCTGTTTAACTTTGGCTGTCTCTTATGCTTATGGCAATAACTAGATAAAATATACTGTTGCCCAGGCTATACTCCAGAGTATTTACATCAAAATTACTGAAAGAAAAAACAAAAAACCCCAGACATAAGAATTTTTAAAAGTTGTCTAGATGATTCAACATATCAACCAGAATTGACAACTACTACTTTTAAATTTGACTCTGAAAAATGTCCAAAATCTTACATAAGATTATAATGTAGGCAAATGATGATTTCACTTAAAAAAAATGCTTGGTTGCTTATTGTGCTGTGCAATAGCAAATTGCAACTAGGTGCAGTTATCATTTATTATAATTTATTGTGTTAATAGATTGCCCTGAAGGGGAAAATGTTTCGTACTGCATCACTAATCCATCCAGTGCGTGACTTTTGAAATGACATATGGAATTATGCCACTCCACTTTAAAGCCACTTTAAGTGATAGACACTTCATTTCATTATGATGTAAAGAAAAAAAAAATTAATTGTTTAAATTAGAAATGCACAGTTGAATTAACTTTTTTCTAGTTTTTGTTTTAATAAATGTGTAATATGTATTTGGCATAATGCAAATATATTTTTATTATGTGATTTGTTATTTTAAAAACATTGATTTTAATGAGTAAATGAACGGTATATTGTTGAATGCGCGTATTGCTTACAAAAAGAGAATTAAAATAACCATCTATGGGGAGCAATCTCATTTTCTCCCTGCAGGGAAAATAACATTTTTAAAAAATGTTTCTTTATTTTTGAGAGAGAGAGACAGAGACACACACACACACACACACACAGAGAGAGAGAGAGAGAGAGAGAGAGGGGGGGAGGGGCAGAGAGAGAGGGAGATACAGAATCTGAAGCAGGTTCCATGCTCTGAGCTATCAGTACAGAGCCCAATGTGGGGCTTGAACTGTTGAACCGCAAGATTATGACCTGAGCCAAAGTCAGACGCTCAACTGACTGAGCCACCCAGGTGCCCCTTAACATTCTTTTTCTTTTAAGTTTATTTATTTATTTTCAGTTATGGAGAGCATGAGAGAGACAGACCATGCACGTGTGCATGTGAGTGGGGGAGGGGCAGAGAGAGAAAGAGAATCCCTGACAGGGCTCCACAAAACCATGGTATCATGACCTGAGCTGAAGTTGGAAGCTTAACTGACTGAGCCACCCAGGCGGCCCCAAAATAACATCCTTTAGGTGAAAATACACAAATGAATTAGGAAAAACAAACATAACTGAATTTAAAAAAATCACCATCTCAGATCTATAATGAATGGAGCTGTATGATATTTAAAATAAAAATGTTGAAAAAAAAATAAAAACACAGAAATCTTAAAATCTTATATACTTACACATTTTCAAAAAATGTGGATAAAGCATGTTTGGAATTCACATAATAGACCATTTTTATTCTTATTTGTGCCTTAAAAAAAGTCCTAAATAGAATCAAACTGCAACTTTATCATGTACTGTATAATTTCTACATAGTTTACTATTAATAATATCCCAAGATGCATTAAGAAATAGAATGTATAACTTAATGACTTAAAACCTCTGCTATTCTAATATGGAACAGGTCTAAAATTCAATATTTGTAACTATTTAATGTATAAAATCCAATATCTACCTTACTATTTCTGATTAACTGAATAAGTTTTGTAAAAATACAATAATTATTGGATACTACCTAATAGCAACTATCACATATTATCAGTATATTACTCCTTCAGTTATTTCCTAGATATTAACTGTTGTTTACTTTACTTGTTTTATTTGTATTCTTTGCTTTCTTTTATTTTCATGAATCTTAAAAATCAAAAACTGGGGGGCGCCTGGGTGGCGCAGTCGGTTAAGCGTCCGACTTCAGCCAGGTCACGATCTCGCGGTCCGTGAGTTCGAGCCCCGCGTCAGGCTCTGGGCTGATGGCTCGGAGCCTGGAGCCTGTTTCCGATTCTGTGTCTCCCTCTCTCTGCCCCTCCCCCGTTCATGCTCTGTCTCTCTCTGTCCCAAAAATAAATAAAAAACGTTGAAAAAAAAAATTAAAAAAAAAAATCAAAAACTGGGAAAAAAGCATTTTTGCCATGAAAAAAAGTATTACAAAATAACTATACTATAACAATTTGTTTATGGATACAAAATAAAAATGCAAATTGTGATATCAAAAACAAAATACTTGGGAGGAGGTAAATGCATAAAGTTTTTGCATGTAATTGAAGTCAAGTTATCAGCATAAAATAGACTACTATATCTAGAAGACATTTTATGTAAGTCTCATGATAGCCACAAAACAAAACCTATGGTAGATGCACGAAATATAAAGAGAAGGGTATCAAAGCATATCACAACAGAAAATTATCAATTCACAAAAGAAGGCAGCAAGAGAAGAAGAAAGGAACAAAGAAACTACAAAACAACCAGAAATCAATGAATAACATGGCATTAATAGGTCCTTACTTACCAATAATTATCTTAAATGCAGATGAATTACATTACCCAGTCAAAGGCATATAGTGACTGAATGAATAAAAAAAACAGGACCCAACCTTAGGCTACCTACAAAGGACTCACTAGCTTTAAGAACAAGCATAGACTGGGGCACCTGGGTGGCTCAGTCGGTTAAGCGTCTGGCTTCAGCTCAGGTCACGATCTCGGGGTCCGTGAGTTCAAGCCCCGTGTCAGGCTCTGGGCTGATGGCTCAGAGCCTGGAGCCTGCTTCTGGTTCTGTGTCTCCCTCTCTCTCTGCCCCTCTCCTGTTCATGCTCTGTCTCTCTCTGTCTCAAAAATAAATAAACGTTAAAAAAAAAACATTTTATAAAAATAAAAAAAAGAACAAGCATAGACTTAAAATGAAAGGAGTAGAAAAAGATAATCTACACAAATGGAAACAAAAAGAGAGCAGTGGTAACTATGCTAAAATCAGACAAAATAGACTAAATAAAAAACTGTAACACGAGACAAAGATGATCGTTTTATAATGATAAAGGAATTACTTCATCAAAAGGATATAACAATTGTAAATATATATGTACCCAGGGGCACTGTGGTGGCTGAATCGGTTAAGCGTCTGACTCTTCATTTCAGCTCAGGTCATGATCTCACGGTTTATGAGTTTGAGCCCCGTGTTGGGCACTACATTGACAGTGTGAATCCTGCTTAGGATTCTTCTCTCTCTCTCTCTCTCTCTCTGCCCCTCATTCCCTTACTCCTGCTCTCTCAAAATAAATTTAAAAAACTTTAAAAAATATCTATATACATATGTACCCAACGGGGGAACATCCAAATATATTAAGCAAATATTAACAAATCAGAAAGGAGACATACACAATGCTATAATAATTATATCAGAGGACCTGAATACCCTGCTTTCAACAATGGATATATCATCCAGACAGAAACTCAATAAGGAAAAATTGGATATGAACTATGCTTTAATCTTGATGGGTCCAACAGCCACATACAGAATATTCTATCCAACAGCAGCAAAATGTACATTTTTCTTAAGTGCACAGGGAACATTCTCCAGGACAGAGCATTTGTTAGGTCATAAGACAAGTCTTAGCAAGTTTAAGAAGATAGTATGAAATTAGAAATCAATAACAGGAAGGAAAACCAGAAGTTGAAATTGGAGAAGACACCAATATGAAGAGATACTTTATGTTTGTGGATTGGAAGTATTAACATAAAGATGTTCATTAAACCTCAAGCTATCTATAAACTTAATGAAATCCCTATCAAAATTCCAATGGCATTTTTCACAGAAGTAGAAAAATCATTCCTCAAATTTGTATGGAACCACAGAAAGACCTTGAACAGCAACAACAATCCTCAGAAAAGGATCAAAGTTGAAGGCATCACAATTCCCAACTTTAAACTTTATTACAAAGCTATACTAATCAAAATAGTATGTAAGTGGCATAAAAATAAATACATATTAATGGAATAAAATTAAGATCCATGAAACAAACCCACACAGTCAATTAATATTTGACAAGGGAACCAAACATATTCAGTGCAGAAAGAACGTTATTTTCAGTATTTGGTGCTGGAAGCCTGGATAATCATATACAGAGGAATGAAATTGGACCCCACCTTACACCATTCACAAAAATTAAGTTGGAATGAACTAAAGACCTAACTGTAAGACCTGAAATGGTGAAATTCCTAGAAGAAAATATGGAGAAAAAACTCCTTGAAATTAACCTTGGTAGCAACTTTTGGGATAAGGCACCAAAAGTATAGACAACAAACAGAAAAATAAACAAGTGAGACTACATCAAACTAAAAAGCATATGCATGGCAAAAGAAACAACAAAATAAAAAAGGCAATCTATAGAATGAGAGAAAATATTTGCAAACCGTCTATCTGAAAAGGGATTGATACCCAAAATATATAAGGAACTCATACAACATAGTAACAAAAAAACAAATAATCTGATTTTGAAAATGATCAGAGTACCTAAGTAAACATCTTTCCAAAGATGACATCCAAATGACCCTTAGATGCAAGAAAAGATTCTCAACGTCACTAATCATCAGGGGAATGCAAATCAAAACCCCAGTGACATATCACATTACATCTGTTAGGATGGTTATTATTAAAAGACAGGAAATAGCAAATGTTGGCAAGGTGTGGAAAAAGGGTAACCCTAGTGCAGCATTGATTGGAATGTAAATTGGTGCAGCCACTATTTGGAGATTCCTCAAAAATTAGAATTACTAATGACCCAATAATATCCAATAATTTCACTTCTGGCTACATATCTGAAGGAAATTAAATCACTACATGGAAGAAATATCTGCATTGTCATGTCCATTGCAGCATATTCACGATAGCCAAGATATGAAAACAACCTCAATGTCCATTGACTGATGAATGGATAAAGAGAATGTGTGTGTTTTGTATTATATATAAATGTTTATATTGTTTATAATGTTTATATTATATATAATATACACACATACACAATGGAATATTATTCAGCCATAAAAAGAGGAAATTCTTTTCATTTGCAAATTCAGGAGATCTAATATGCAGTATGTTGTTAAGAATACTGTATTGTAAACTCAAAAGTTGTTAAAAGAGTAAATATTAAGTGTTCTCACACAAAACAAAGACAAAAGAAAAAAATTGTAATTATATGAGGTGATAAGGTGTTAACTTAGTCATCACTTACCAATCAATGTATATGTATTAACTTCTCACATTATACACCATGAACACATACAATGTTATATGTCAATTGTAGATCAAGAAAACCAGAGAAAAAAGAATTATATTGGGGCGCCTGGGTGGCTCAGTCAGTTAAGCAGCCGACTTCAGCTCAGGTCATGATCTCATGGTCTGTGAGTTCGAGCCCCGCGTCGGGCTCTGTGCTGACAGCTCAGAGCCTGGAGCCTGCTTCAGATTCTGTGTCTCCCTCTCTCTGACCGTCCCCCATTCATGCTCTGTCTCTCTCTGTCTCAAAAATAAGTAAACGTTAAAAAAATTAAAAAAAAAAGAATTATAAGGAAATATGCTCTAATAAACTGACAAAAATTGTTAAAATATATAAGTTAATAATTGAAAAACCCAACTTTCCTAACCATGAAATATCCATTTATATATAGAGTAAAATATTTATATTCTGAGATTATCTAGGTACCTGGAGGTGATTTGTTTTTAATCACTGTATTCAGAGTAACTTGAGAGCAACTGGGAGTTTTCAGTTAGAGCTGCAAGTGAATTCTATAACATTGTAGGCTTTAAATATTATTAATTCTAGACAAATTTAAGAAACTATTTCCATGTTTCCATTTAATTGAGTTATGTAAACAAATAAGAGTTTAGCAACACAAATAATTCTCTTTCTGTGACTAATATTTGAAATACAAAAATTAATGTTAATAGTTTATATCTTTTACCCAAGCATAGAAAGATATTTGACTGTAAATCTCACCAAAATTGAGTATTGCTCAATAAAGTTAGTCAACAAGTTATCAGGAAAGTAGAATCTTCTATGTATGTCCTTCAGCAAATGTTCACCAGGAAGATATTTCAAATTAAACAAGTTTAAAAAAGTAAAATTAAACAAGTTAAGTTTATTATTGCAGTGAAGGACAATATATACCATGGGGAAACATGAGTATTTCAGTTAAAGATGTATTAGATGATTTGGGGGAGGATCTAAGGAAACAGGGGTTTGTTGTCGATTGAATGATGTCATAAATCAGGGGCAATTCTGTAATCAGCAACTCAACACATTTCATATACAGGAAAAGGAGACTAGAATGAAGATAAATTTGTAATTGGTACAAAAGTAGCAGTTACTCTTTTAGCCAAGAGAGGGGATTGGTTGGCATTTTTAGAGTGTACAGTAACTTTGATTTTTTTCTGTGCTTAAATGAAATTGTGAGATGACCTTTCTTTGTCTCGTTTTATCATAGTTTTAGAGTATTCCTTATATGAGTTTGGTATATTGCAAGATTGTTTATGATCAAATGGAGAACAAAATGACTAGCTTGTAATAACACTGACATTTAGCTGTGAACATCAGATTAGTTCCAGAGATCAGATGCTAATTTTATTTTTCTCATTAAGAACAAGTCTTTATTTTCTTAACACCTTGATGTGAGAGCAACTAAGAAGGGTCCTGTCATCTGCCTTCACAAGTTGGCATTGTTAGTTGGATTCAAATCACCAACAACAGGCAAGGTTATCACTTTGGCTTCTATCCTGGGTTGTTATTTGCTTTCTGTTCATTGGTAACTATTTTTCTTTAAAAAAATTGATTTTTAATGTTCTTACTTTATAAGCAATATATTTTTATTATTAAATATACAGAAAATATAAATAATGAATAATTAAAACCATCTCTCATTCCATCATGCAGAGAATTGTAAGTATTTTGGTGTGCATGGGTTACTCAAAAATTAGTGGGTCCTCAATTATGAAAGTTTTAAATTTGGTTCTGTGAAAGGTGAACGTAAGTGGAGTTATTTATATTAAGGGGTTTTAAAATGGATCTGGGAGGACATTAAGGAAGTCAGCTTCAGGCGTGTTCTCATGGATTGAAACCATGAACTTTGAACGGGGCCAAACTACAAATACATCAAGGACTCTGCCCAAAGACTTGCAACTTGCTACAGTAGGAGACTGCTTAGTGAGACAAGATTAGTTTTCTGCTACCAACACCAATCAAAATTCTTCCTAAACAACACATACGAGTGTTCCCTTTGTCTTTAAAAATTCGTGACTTTTGTTCCCTATGTAGGGGGACAGGATTTGGGTTGTTACCCAAATCTGTGCTCTCTGAGTTGCAACTCTCAGACTCTAAATAAATGCTTTTGTTTTATTTAAGTTCTACTTCTTTTATTGATCGATATTTAAAAAGGGGATGCTCTGGAAAAAATTCTTGTTCCTGATGAACTTGTAGACCTATTGCTTTCTTCCATGTATATGTGTGTACATGTGAATGCTTGTACATAAATTTTCACCAAAGTATAACCTAGAGAGTTAAATGAATTTTTGCCAAGAGAACACACCCATTTAATCACCATTTAGATCAAAATATAATACAAGACAAGCCCCAGGAGTCTTCCTTAAGCCCCTTCCAAATCCTCCCTTGCAACCTTCTAGATTTTTCACCAAGATACCCGTATTGTGATGTCTAATACAAGAGACATCTTTCCTGCTTTTCTTTTCATATAAATATATTATCTGTGAATAACAAATGTTTTATTTCTTATGGGCCAATCATTAAACTTTTTTTGAAAAAAAATTATTGTCTTTTGTACTGAATAAGACCTCTAGTATGACGTTAAATAGAACTGATGATGGCAGACAGTCTTGTCTTGTTCTTAATTTCAAGGGAGGGGAAGATGTTTTTAACTGTTCACCATTAACTGCAGTGTTAATTGTGTTTCCATCTGTGGGTCATTTCCTTTCTGACTGAATAACTTCCTTCAGTATTTACATTCATGTCAGTCTTCTGGTGATAATTTCTCCCAGACTTTATTTGTCTGTACTTTGCCTTCCGTTTTGAAGGATATTTTTGATAAATACAGAGCTCTAATTTGTTCCTTATTTTATTCATTGCTTTGAAGATGTCACTCACTGCCTTCTTTTAATCTGGATATATATTTTTTTTCCTTTATTTTTTTTTCATTTCTTTTGGCTGGCTTGTTTTTCCTTTCTTTCCTTTTGGTTGCAGGTTTGACTCTTTGTGCTTACTTTTCTTAAAGTTCATAGCAATCTTGAAACTGTGGCTTAATGTCTTATTAGTTTTAGAAAATGCTACACTATTATTTCTTAATATATTTTTGTGCCTCATATTCTCTCTGCTTAATTCCTTGGAGTCTAAGTTTATGTATTTTAGATATTCATGTCCTGTCCTACATTTCTTGTATGTTCTCTCCTATAGTTTGCTATGCATATGTTACTTCTTGAATCGACTTTGCCTGCTCTATAAACTGAACAACAAAACTGTATGACAGTGCACCTGTTTACAACTTGGTTTATTGAATATTTTAAGCTCACTGTTGAGACCTATTACTCAGAAAAAAAGATTCCTTTTAGAATATTATTGCTAATTGACAATATTCTTGGTCACCAACGTGTTCTGATAGAGGTGGAGAAAGAGATTAATGTTTTCATGCCTGCTAACACAACATCCATTCTGCAGCCCACAGATCAAGGATCAATTTCAACTTTCAAGTTTTATTATTTAAGAAGTACATTTCTTAAGGCTATAGCTGCCATAGATAGTGATCCCTCTGATGAACTGGGCAAAGTAAATTGAAAGTCTTTCGGAAAGGATTCACCATTCTAGCAGCCATGAAAAACATTTGTGATTCATAGAAGGAGGTCAACATGTCAGTATTAACAGGAGTTGGGAATAAGTTGGTTGCAACCCTCATGGATGACTTTAAAGGGTTCAAGACTTCAGTGGAACAAGTAACAGCAGATGTAGTGAAAATAGCAAAAGAACTAGGATTGACAGTGGAGGGGTGCCTGGGTGGCTCAGTTGGTTAAGTGTCCGACTCTTGATTTCAATTCAAATCGTGATCTCTAGGTTTGTGAGTTTGAGCCCCACAAGCGTCTCTGCACTGACAGCATGGAACCTGCTTGGGATTCTCTCTCCCTCCTTCTCTGCTCTTCACCTGCTTGCTCTCTATCTCTGTCTCAAAATGAATAAAAATAAACTTTAAAAAAAAAGTGGAGGCTGAAGACATGACTGGATTGCTGCAATCTTTTGATAAATCTTTAACAAATGAGGAATTACTTTTATGGACGAGGAAATAAAGGGGTTGCTTGAGGTGGAATCTACTCCTGGTGAAGACACTGTGAGGATGGAAGAAATAACAAAATGTTTCGAGTATTGCATAAACTTGGGTGATAAATTAGAAGTAGGGTTTGAGAGAATTGATTCCAATTTTGGAAGAAGTTTTACTGTGTAAAATGTTATCAAACTGCATCTCATGACACAGAGAAGTACTTCCTGAAAGGAATATAGGTAGCAAATTTTATTGTTGCATTATTTCTTTAAATTGCCACAGCCACCCCAACCTTCAGCAGTTCAGTCAGCAGGCATCAATATTGAGGCAAGACCCTCCAGCAGCAAAAAGATTATGCTCACTGAAGGTTCAGACCATTGTTAGCATTTTTCAGCAATAAAGTATTTTTAAATTATTCTGTGTACATTGTTTTTTAGACATAACGCTATTTGTACACTCAATAGATTACAGTATAGTGTGCACAAAACTTTTGTATGCACTGGGAAACCAAAATATTCTCTTGACTTACTTTAGTGTGATATTTACTTTATTGTGGTGGTCTGGAAAAAAACCCTGCAATATCTTCTAGGCATGCCTGCAATAATGTTTACTAAATCTGAACATCGGGAGAAAACAGACTATCAGGAACCTGTGGGACAAAAAAAAATATCCAAAATTCGTATCACCAGAGTCCTAGAATCAGATGAGAAAAGCAATCAGATGAGTGTAATAAAAAAAAAAAAATTGCCAAATCCTTTCCAAAATTGGTGAGAGTCAAAAACATACTGGTTAAAGAAGCTGTGAAAACCCCAAATTTCATAAACTCTAAGAAATCCATGCTAAAACACATTATAATTAAGCTTCTGAAGATTAAAGAAAAAAATCTTAAAAGCAGCCAGAGACAAAAGAAATATTATTACAGAGGAACTGTAGAGAAGACAGAGAAAAATAAAATCTAAACTTTCTTTTGGTGGATCACAGCTTCTCAAAATGTTCAGCCTCCCTTTATAAAACCCCTTGCTACAGATAAATTAAACATTTTAAATCACGGAATTGAGACTTGGTCATCTTAATTGCTTTGCCAAATAGAGTATTAACATAAAAATACATAACATGTGCCTCTTAGGAATATTAAGAGCCTTCTTATGATCTGTTACTTCTCTCATTTCCCATTGCATATGCCCTGAGTCCCAGCATGAAGATGTGCAGCTGACCCATGAAAGGTTGCCATACTAGAGAAAAATTAACCATTGTTGTTGTGAACAATTAGCATTTGGGGATTTTTTTTTAAACCTAAGGTAGCCTATACTGACTGATATTCCTCATCCTGAGTCCTGGGTCCATGTGGTTTTTTAGAAACTAGGATAGGTTCAGGCTCTCAAATTTAAGCATGACTGGAAGATGCCTTCTTCCCGTAAATATATTTTCCTATTATGTTGAGCCTCCAGCTTCAACAAATAAACATGTTGAAGCTGCAAGTATTATGAAAATGACGAATATGTATATTCATGGCCACCTCTCTTTCTTTATTTGTAAATTACATCATTTTTTGTGTACCAACTCTTTCTACATCTTTATTTATTTTTTTTTTAATTTTTTTTAATGTTTATTTATTTTTGAGACAGAGAGAGACAGAGCATGAACAGGGGAGGGGCAGAGAGAGAGGGAGACACAGAATCGGAAGCAGGCTCCAGGCTCTGAGACATCAGCCCAGAGCCCGACGCGGGGCTCGAACTCACAGACCGCGAGATCGTGACCCAGGCTGAAGTCGGATGCTTAACCGACTGAGCACCCAGGCGCCCCTCTACATCTTTAATCATTGCTATTTTATTTTTTAATTGTTTTTAATATGAAATTTATTGTCAAATTGGCTTCCATATAACACCCAGTGCTCATCCCAACAGGTGCCCTCCTCAATGCCCATCACCCACTTTCCCCTCCCCTCCCTAGGAATTTACCCAAGCGATACAGTAGGCTGATGCCTAGGGACACTTGTACCCCAATGTTTATAGCAGCACTTTCAACAATAGCCAAATTATGGAAAGAGCCTAAATGTCCATCAACTGACGAATGGATAAGAAGATGTGGTTTATATATACAATGGAATACTACTTGGCAATCATTGCTCTTTTTAAACTCTTTTGTCATTTCCAGTCAGTTATTCTGTTATTCCCAATTCTCTTTGAAAATATTTACAATCAACTACAGACAAACAATGCTTCATCTTTCAAGATATTCATGGAAAAGACCCAGACAAATGTTCTAGAACACAGGTTTCTGATAACTTTAAGATCGTAACACTGAACTGGGTAAGAATTTCTAAAACTTTAATGGAAAACTTATTGATTCATAAAGCCATTAACCCAAGATGAAGCAAAACAAGCATTAATTACATGAGACTGGATGAACTAATGAAGATAATTATAACTTTTATGACTTTATTTAAAACATTGCTGGTTTGGAGCACCTGAGTGTCTCACTTGATTAAGCATCTGATTTATGATTTTGGCTCAGATCATGGTCTCATAGTCGTGGGATCAAGCCCAGGGTCGAGCTCCTGTTAGGCTATGCACTGAGCATGAAGCCTGCTTGGGGTTATCTCTCTCCCTTTCCTTCTGCCCCTTCCCACCTCAAAAAAAAAAAAAAATAATAATAATTAAATTAAAATAAGGTAAAATAAAACATTGCTTGTTCTTTTTTATTTAAAAATTTTTAATGTTTATTTATTTTTGAGAAAGAGAGTGAATGAGCAGGAGAGCGGCAGAGAGAGAGGGAGACACAGAATCATCTGAAGCAGACTCCAGGCTCTGAGCTGTCAGCACAGAGCCGGATGCAGGGCTCAAACTCAGGACCTGTGAGATCCTGACCTGAGCTGAAGTTGAATGCTTAAATGACTGAACCACCCAGGTGCCCCACATTGCTTGTTCTTTAATGTTTTGTTTTCCAGATATAAATGATCTTTTTTTCCCCTCTTTTAAGCTGTCTATAACTTGCAGCAATTTGGAAAAATACAGTTTAAAACGTTTATATTTCTATCCCTACCTGATTCCTCCAGAATTCAGAAACTCAGATTAAGTATTCTTCTTTTTCACGGCAAAAAGCATATTTACATATGGCCAATAACAATCTATTCTCTTTGGGGCGCCTGGGTGGCTCAGTCAGTTAAACGTCTGACTCTTGATTTCAGCTCAGATAATGATCACACTGTTCCTGGGTTTGGGCCCCGCATTGGGCTCTGCGCTGGTAGCATGGGGCCTGCTTGGAATTCTGTTTTCCCCTCTCTCTGCCCCTCCCCAGCTCATGCTGTCTTGCTCTCAAAATAAAATAAACATTAAAAAATAAAAATTAAAAAAAAAGAAAAGATTCTGTTCTCTTTGTAGTAAGATACAATTAGGGAAGTCTTCAGTTTTGTTTCTTAGTCTATTGGGACTTTTCAAGCTCTAATCTGATATTCCTCATTACCAAACTATTTTAAAGAAATAAGGTTGATTTTATTGAGCCAATAAAGCTCCTGGATATTAACAAATCTTTTAGAATATGCATTGAATTATCATTCTTGTTACATTTTTGTAAATAATTAGATGAAGCTTAATAAGACTGACTTATTTTATAAACAATTTAGTTTGACCATAATTGTCTTTGATAAAAATGAAATGACTATTAAAAAAGTTGTGTTTCACTAGAAAGCTGTAGTGTACCTATTATCAGATTCTAGTCCTATTCATTGTCTTTGAGGTCTTATTATCTATTTGTAAACTTCAAAGAGTCACCACAACAGATCACGTGTAGACAGGCTTCATGTCTGTTGCTGTAGAGGTCACTCAAATAAGTTAACAGAAATCGACATTCTCAAAGACAGTCAAGCTACAAACCAGGACAAATCCATCAAGTTGAAACTGACATCCTCATTACATCATCTAAAAATGCTTCAAACTCAATTTAAAAAAAATTTTTAACGTTTATTTATTTTTTGAGAGACAGAGAGCATGAGCAGGGGAAGGGCAGAGAAAGAGAGGGAGTCACAGAATCCGAAGAAGACTCCAGGCTCTGAGCTGTCAGCACAGAGCCCTACGTGGGGCTCGAACTCAGGAGCCATGAGATCATGATCTGAGCTGAAGTCGGACGCTTAACCGAGTGAGCCACCCAGGTGCCCCACTTCAAACTCAAATTTAAAAATCTTCTCAACTGGCTCTGCAAACTCAGAAACTGAGTTTATACTTTGCTGGAACTATTAACCTTTGTTTTTTCTTTTGTTTCAACAGAAATGCCTCTTATTAAACTAGCTGATTGCTCCCATCATACAGAAGCCCCTGTTAGGTAGGAGCTCACAGTGCAATACCATCTCCTGAAATAAAATGCTCTCACACTCATTGACTTTAAGAAATAATAAAGACATGTGATTGCTAACACATTGTGTGGTGCCTATGTAAACAACTCTTCATGCTTAAGTATAAATTATTGATACCTAACTTACAAACCTAATTCAATAAAGGAAATCTGATTATGTGCAACATTAGTGGAGAAATTTGTGTTAGATTAAGCAAACCTGGATCTTTTGTGTGAAATTTTAACCCACCCTCCCAACAAAATTAATTACAGGCAGATAATCACAGAGTCAGGTCATAAAGTCTGATCGGAAAAGTTAACAAAAAGAGCTGGCATTCTTTATTCCTTCCTTATCTTCAGCGTATTTCTTCTCAAGAAGTATTACATGCATATCTACTTTTTTTTTGCAGTTACTTTCTCTCCAATTCATATTTTTGTCTCACTCTGACACACTGTGCATAATCTTATGTGGAGCATGTCTTCAGTTATCAGCAGTATTTTCCTCAGAAGCACTGCTATCCAATCATTCGCCAGTATCAATATGTGCTTTGTTTTTATGTGTGTATTATTTAGCAAAGTTAAACAGTGATATGTGAATTAACATGTTCATGATGCTATCTGTAAGAGAAGACGAGTTACTGAAAATTGGTTTTAACCAGTGCCAGTTTGGAAAAGAACGATGACTCTTGCAACCACTTTGCAATTCTTAACTTAATAGCATTAAATCTAAGTTGAACTATAAGACCAAAATTTGGGTCTACTTTTAGGAGAAAATGAGAAGCACATTGAAATCATGTATGTGAGAGTATTCTGTAAAGTATGATTTCTGCACAAATGGAAGTTATTACTGGAATCCATCTATAAATCTTTTGTCAAAAAAACGTACTGGGGTGCCTGGGTGGCTCAGTCGGTTGAGCGTCCGACTTCAGCTCAGGTCACGATCTCGCGGTCTGTGATGAGTTCAAGCCCCGCGTCGGGCTCTGGGCTGATGGCTCAGAGCCTGGAGCCTGCTTCCGATTCTGTGTCTCCCTCTCTCTCTGACCCTCCCCCATTCATGCTCTGTCTCTCTCTGTCTCAAAAATAAATAAATGTTAAAAAAAATTTTTTTTAAATAAAAAATAAAACAAAAAAAAACGTACTTCCTTGGTGAAAAAGATTGAAAGAATAAAACAACATTTTAAGCCTTGCTAAATGAATTGTTTTTATCCATTATAATGCATTTGCATTTACCGCATGAAGTTTCTAATCCTTCCTTCCAGATTCTTCTGTTCAGGAGTTCCTGACTGCAATAATCAACCAGAATTACCCATCCTTTTCTCCAAGATCTTACCAATGCTTCACTTGTCTTTCAGGGTCTTCCAGATGCAGGCTGATAAAGAAGTTTTGATTCAATGGAAATAGACCAAATATGTTGCATTTAAGTAATAGAAAAATTCTCACACTGGCTGGGCCCATGAAGGAGAGTTTTTGGGATCTGTGAAAGCATATCTTTCTTTTCAATTTATTGAATTTTACACTTAACACACAACCTTGGTTTATTTCATTTTTTTTTATCCTCTCTGACAATTTTTCACTTTTTTTTTTCAGTTTTCAATTCCTCTTTTAGGATAATGATAGTGTACTTTCCTTAGAACTATAATCAATACCTATAATACTGGAGCCAAAATGTTCATTTTTCGACACCAGAATAATACAATTTGATTTCCATTTCATTAAGGATTATATTGTTCTGCCCCCTCTCTACTCTCACTTGGGATTAAAAATGGACATTGTACGTATCTCGTTTCAATGATTGTCAGATACCTGACATTTTAGGCTTATTGCATTAAAGCCGTTATGTCAGTGATAAGGGGACAAAAAAAATAGCCTGTCATGGTGAGAACATTAATACTTGGTAAAACGTGCTTTTTTTACAGCACAATTTTCTCAAGTATAAAGTAAGGAAAATTGCTACCCAAGTACAGCCTAAAAGCTTTATTAGTGGTTTTGATGTTTCAAAATATAAAATATGTAGTTAGAAAAGATGAGTTCCTATTGAGCACTAGATGGGGCTTGAAAAAGAATAATCCATTCTCTGAAGCAAAAGTACAGATTCTTTATCCAAAATAATGTTAAGTAATGCAAGATAATGGAAAGATCAAAGTTGACAGAAATAGCTACGCCATGTAACTTATTACTAAAAGAAGATTTGGTTCTACTTTTATGTGTTTATTTCACAGATAATCAAAAGAAGTAGTGAAAAACACTGCATGAAAACCAGTATAAAACACTGATATTGTTCAATGAATGTATATGTGTGTCTGTGCTCAGGTCCTTGTCTCTCGCACATATACAGCCTGGAATGGCAAGAATTAGACCAGGATACGGTGAGCTCTAAGAATAAACATAAAGTAAATGTAATACTAGTACATTTCATAGACATTACAATTTTTCTTTTTTAATATATGCTCTTTTACAGTTGATCTATTTTTAAAATCATGGTGAAAGAAATTAGTGAGGTTTAAAGACTAGTTCATTGTTAAACTTAGGATGTTCAACTGTAAAAAGAAAACCAAGACACTGATTAATTGACAGTTAGCTTTAGGCGAATATTTCATCTGCATATTTCAAAATATTTATGTTTTTATATAATTGATAATAATATTCTTCTTTCATCCTTTAATGCAAACCTAAAAATAATATATATAATAACCAAGGGGTACAGAATCATTTTTCTATTTTATTTAACTCATAACTTATTAATATATTTTTTGGAATAAATCTAAGGGCAAACAGAAAAGGCAATTTCTATGTACTTCCTTAAGAAACATAAAATTCTATTTCTATTTTATACTTTTTTGCATAATAATTTACTGTAATTTAACTAAAGCAATATTTTTTGTAATGCTTGATGAAAGCATAATCTCTTTATATCTATATATCTCTATATATCTGTGTATATATATAGGTATATATATCTCTCTATCTATAGATATCTATAGATAGATATATATAGAGATACATATATGGAAGGAAGTTGTATATCTGGGAGATAGTAAATGTAGGAAAAATTACTTTTCATTTTGTATACTTTGGTGCCTTTCTAATTTTGTACTAGGTACATGTACTGCCTTTAAAAATTAAGACATCATTATCATCATCATCATCATCATAATGTGGCTGACAAATCCTGTGAAAATGCTATCTTGTCTGCATAATAAACTAAGAAAAATGCTTAGTTTTACTATCCATTCAGATGGGAAGGAGAAGGGGAGTCCCTAGGGAGAAATTAGAACAGGATGAATGGTGATAGCAGAGGAATGGTCCAGAAAGACAGTGTGAGCTGGAATGGAAGTTAAAAGATGATTTTTGAACTATCCCTAGTGGTGATGAGATGATGTCTATACACAGGGCTATGTATTTGCTCTATATTAATTTGTTCCTAGTATTCCCTTCCCCTTAGCCTACCTTGTATCAGATAGTATTTTTCTAATAAATAGGTGCTATGACTTCTATCCAATGTGGCTTCAACAAAAAGAGTATTCATTGGACCATATCAACTGAAAAATTAAGAACTAGAGTCTTTTTCAGTCAGGGGTTGCAGACCTCAATATGCACCTCTGTGCAAATTTTAAAATTTCTCTTTTTTAAAAGTTTTTAATATTTATTCATTTTTGAGAGACAGAGAGTGAGAGACAGAGAGTGAGTAGGCGAAGGACAGAGAGAGAGAGACAGACAGACAGACAGAATTTGAAGCAGGCTTCAAGCTCTGAGCTGTCAGCATAGAGCCCAAAGCAGGGCTCAAACGCAGGGAGGGCGAGATCATGACCTGAGCTGAAGTCAGCCACTTAACCTATTGAGTCACCCATGCATCCCTGTGCTCTGTTACTCTTGACCTGATTGGTTTGATATGTATCAGGCACTCAGAGAATGGAATGTCAAGTTTGGCTTAACTGTGGCTGCATGACTACCCCTTGGATCCAGACATGAGTGAGTTCTACTGAAGCGTAGTGCCTAAGTATTGAAGACGAAACATCTGGATACTACTCCCCCAAAAAGGAAACAAAACGCTGGGTAATTAAAATAGTAACAGTCTACTTTATATTTTTCTATAGTGTTAGTTAATATCACAGGACTGCATATGCTTAGTAACTTAGGAAACATAATTAAAAGATGCCTGAGATCCACATTATAGTGAAATTAAGCTTAGGAATTCTAATAGGTTTAACATTCTTTGGCGTGGGGGGGGGGATATTTGGATTTAACTCTGTTAGGTGTAGCTTGGTTTTATCAGAAAATAGGTGGATATGTGCAAATAGCCTCAGGCAAACACATCACAGAATCTGAAAGAAAACAAACAAACATATGAAGGTATATAGAATATGTTCCCCAAAGACAGTCTGGATAAGTGAGTACCCCAATGAGAAACTACTTTCATGTAAGGAGAGCAGATATATTAAGCTTAGAATCTAAGAAATGTACTTTCAATGTAAGATGATCTTCCTATCTTACACTATTCTCAAAATGCTCTTCCATAGTTTTCATTGCTCTTGGTTTGCTTTTTCATGTACAAAACTAATTAACTGTAGAAGGACTGCTTCAAATAGAAAAGTTTGTTTTTGTTTTTGCTGTTGTTGTTGTTGTTGTTGTTATCTATCAAGAAAGCCAAAGTAGTGGAGGATGTTGTAAGCATTTTATTTAACCCTGAGAACTTGTAATAAGAAAGGATAATTTAATCACAGCCATAAGTGGAATCCTCACATTTTATATTTGCTGTCTACAGCAGTCAGTCATTGACTGTCATCACCTGGGCTCAGTTTTTACAAATTTGCAGAGTCAGGATGCACAGTGGAAAGCCATCAGGCCTCAGAGTGACATCTGGCTTTATGAACACCTAGTTACACAGACCAGCCCTGTGAGCTTTGCCAAGTTCTTCCAATGCATTTTAAGCCTCAGTCTCCTTTGCTATCAAATGGCAAATGCGTTAATTTTAACCATCATACAGGTTGTGCAGTGGTTTTTAAAACCACTTTGCCCACCCCTTAGTCGTGGTCTCCCAGCCAGTCTACACAGGGCCTTCCTAATGGAACATCATTCTGTGCCTCCCTTCTCTTTGTTTTCTCTTCAGCTTTCTGTTCTCTGGCTCCTCATCTTGGAAGAGATGCCATTGCCTGTTGGACTCCAGCTCACTGAATCACAGTTGGGAAATTATCCTCTGGCAAAGACATAGGGAAATTTATAGAGAAATCATGAGTGTTTCTTCTCTCAGGACTTGTAGTTTTGAACTGACAGTACAGACAAATTGAAGGCTTAAAGTTGTCTTACACATTTCACCCAATTTTATAGTTGTTCATGATGGCAAGTTTATTCCAGTACAATATTATTGCTGAAGTCAAAGTTCTTCAAAAATTTGTTAATATATTTTTTCACCACAAATATATCAATATCTAGGCCATTCCAGAAATACTTATATATGTGTGTATAAGTATGCACACAAGTATAAATGTATATGTTATATACATGTGAAATTGGATTTTGCTTATGATCAACAGAAAAAAAAATTGATTTGCTACACTTAGGTAGGTGACAAGTATTTATGTTACTTTGCAGGAGAGAGTATCCCTTTTGTGCTGGTGAAAATATTTTGCAGTACAAATTTATTTAATGTGGTTACATGTATGCTCTTTATAGAAGTAGTAAGGACTGTCACAACTCTGTGTGAGTTGAGAGAGGCAGTAGGTGACTTCAAATGTAGCCCAGGGTTTTGGTTTGATTCCCATATGAACCAAGAATGAACAGTTTTCAAGGGCCCTAGGGAGTAAGGGGATATTCCATCGTACCAACTCGAGTAAAACCTCAAGTAAGTCAATAGGATCATTTGGGAATGTTCAGGAATTAATTCAGTTAAAACATCACATATATTTACAAACAAAATAAAATGTATCATTCTTTAAAGTAGTGTGTTCCATCTGCATGTGGTTCAGGTGGGAACCAAAGCATGTAATCCACAAAGATCTGCTTCACAGAAAGACTTCATTAAAAGATTGGTTGTGAGGGGCGCCTGGGTGGCGCAGTCGGTTAAGCGTCCGACTTCAGCCAGGTCACGATCTCGCGGTCCGTGAGTTCGAGCCCCGCGTCAGGCTCTGGGCTGATGGCTCGGAGCCTGGAGCCTGTTTCTGATTCTGTGTCTCCCTCTCTCTCTGGAGCCTGTTTCTGATTCTGTGTCTCCCTCTCTCTCTGCCCCTCCCCCGTTCATGCTCTGTCTCTCTCTGTCCCAAAAATAAAAAAAAAAAAAAAAAAAAAAAAGATTGGTTGTGAAAACAACCTGAACAGGAAACGTTGTCCAATCTAAGTCATAAACTTTGAATTTCTAGTAGTTGAAAGATGTGATAAAGACCAGCAACTCTTCTTCAAACAAGGAAACCAAGGTCCAAAGAAATCAGATAAAACTGAGTCTCACAAAAATTAAGTAATTTGAGCAAGTTCACTGGTTAATAAGTTGTAGAATTGAAGGAAGAGTCTAGTTTAGTATGTTTTTGTAGAACACCAGGCCAATCGATGCCAGTTCAAATTTTCCCTCTTTGTGATTATCAAGAAGGGAATAACCTGTTCCATTAATTTGTTGACTTCCTAATTAATATAAAATTTTATTTTTTTCTTACTTTCCCTTTAACTTGCTAAGTACAATCTTTTGAAAAAAATTTTTGTCTTTAGCCATTAACATTTCTCTCTGCTCTGTATTTCCCCCTTCATTTATATCTTTCAATCATAAATATAAAGCCATGTATTTTTTTTGTTGTAGTTCGTTCAAGGACTCATATATAACACACAGATCAAATTTTTCTTTAATATTAGATCCTCTAGGCTTAAGGGAGTTTAAGGGATATCTTTGACAGAGTCTACATTTCTGTGGGAGATCATTCTGTAACTGAGTGGTTTTATAGACCTGATTTACTGTGACTTATGCACATTGTGTCTTGTACAGTTGAGACTCTCATGTCTAGCTTCTGTTACTGGGAGAATCATGCAGGCTCTTTGTAACAAATTGACCCCACTAAAACCTATAGATCATTTTGATTCAACTACATACATACAGTCTCAGCCTGACTCTGAAAGCTTTATTTTTTAATTGGGCTTAAAACTCTTCTTGTCACTTTTGTGTCAGGTGAAATGCAGTGGAAATTCTAGGAGTCCAGAGAGAATATGATTCTCAAAAATGGTTTGAGAACCAAGCAAATCTGGTAAATAAGCTGCTAATAGAGCAGAAGCAGTTGAATATCTGAGAAGGATTTTTATATTTTGCATTTTGTTATTTGAGCTTTGGGATAAAATGTATTCCCAAAAGATTTTAATGTTTCTTAACACCTTAATGTTGTTCTACTTGTGGATATAGGTGTGTGAATAGTATTTGTGGCATAGTATAATAATTTTGTGTATGTTAAGAATTTACTTCTAGTAACTACAAATTTTGGACAAACCCAATTAGGATGAATAATTCATCTATACCAAATCCACATAATGCGCAAATCAAGGTAGATATGCAGACAGATACCAGGAGTAGAGTAGCACAGCATAAATGCCATGTAAAAGAAAGAAAAACAGTTCAAAATGAGTAAAAGTTCTTTACTAACTGCAACATTAAGATATGATGTCTTGGCAGAGATAGAGTTGGGTTTTAGAGCCAGATGATGGCAGATACTAGGTGCTAGACTAAGGAAACTGGGGGCTAGCTTTTGTAAATTTAAAATTATTTTAATGTTTATTTATTTTTTGAGAGACAGAGACAGAGTGTGAGCAGGGGAGGGGCAGAGAGAGAGGGAATCACAGAATCCAATGTGGGCTTCAGCCTCTACACTGTCAGCACAGAGCCAGACCTGGGGCTTGAACTCATGAACCACAACTCATGAATCTGAGCCAAAGTCAGGCGTTTAACCAACTGAGCCACCCAGGTGCCCCAAGCTTTTATAAATTTTAGGCAGAGACATGATCAATATAATTTTGAGAAGGCCCATTGGATAGATTGAGGCCCATGGTCTTTGGCAGTGAGATTTTATCTGTGTGGTGCAATTCTAGGGGATATTATCTGAATTTTGTTTCAATGATATGTTAATGATGATGGCAGTTAGTAGTTCAGTGCCATAGATACAAAATATTTTGTCATGGGTTGGACAACTTTAAACTAGAAATGATGGTTTTATATCCCACACAACATTCAAATGCTTTGATGGATAATGATGTACATTACAAACCTATAAATACATCTTTTAAAATGTAAATAAATCCACAGGGGTGCCTGGGTGGTTCAGTTAAGCATCCAACTTTGGCTCAGGTCATGATCTCATGGTTCAGGAGTTCGAGCCCCGCATTGGGCTCTGTACTGATAGCTCAGAGCTTGCAGCCTGCTTCCGATTCTGTGTCTCCCTGTCTCTTTGTCCCTTCCCCTACTCCTGCTCTGTCCCTCTCTCTCTCAAAAATAAACAAATGTTAAAAAAAAATTTTAATATAAATCCACAAAAATTACTTTTGCCTGGCTTAATGATACTTAATTTTTTATAATAAACCTAATAAGTAAATTAAGGAGTGATTATACTATAGTTGGTTTCAAGTTTATCCAATGTAATTAAAAATGTTAGAAATCGTACGACTAATGGCAAAGCTATGTAAGGGGTTTTAGTTGCCAGTACATTTCATTCATGCCAGTCTGTGTTGGCACATGAATTTACATTAATATTTGAAAATAATTATTTCTTAAAAAAGAAAATATTTATTTTGTATGAATTTCTTATTCCAACATTTATTTCTTAAGGGTTTCTTTTTCCAACACGTTAGCTACAAATAACACATATCAACATTTTTGGTTGTATATTTCAAGTTGAGTTTTAAATATCCGCCACAAATAGCAGTAATCAATGTTCCTAATCTGCTGACACTATTTTTATTGTAATGAAATAATTAAATATTAAGTTGAATTTTTTTTTACAATGAAACATGCTAATAAAGTTGGCAAATAGATTGTCCCTCCAAGCTTTAGAGAAAACTTTTAAAAATTCTAAAACTGTCACTTTAATGGTAAAAAAAAAAAAGAATTTTAACATTAAATAAGAAATAAAAAGCCTGTTGTTTCTTTAGGAATAGCACAAATGACCCTGGACTATGCCAAGCCAATGCTATTTGGAAAAAAATAAAATAAAAGTAAACCAGCTTCCCCATGTTTCTTATATTACAACTCTGTCCACCCTACCCCACCCCCATACCCCATTACATCTTTTTTCCCTGCTGCCAATCTAAAGATATGATTTCTGAGGTGATTTTATTCTTATTTATTTATTTATTTATGTATTTAGAGAGAACATGAGAGGTAAAGGGAGAGAAAGAGAATCCCAAGGAGGCTCCATGCCCAGTGCTGAGCCTGACCTGGGGCTGTATCCCATGACCCTGAGATCCTTACCTGAGCAGAAATCAAGGGTCAGATGCTTAACCAAGTGAACCACCCTGGGGCCTCTCTGAGGTATTTTTAAGTACAAAAGACAAAGTGTATTTCCTTCGTATGATGATATTTCAAGATAGGAAACATAGGTCAGATGACAATCTGTCAATGTAAATAAGGGAAGCTTGCCTTTGAGCGTGTCATACTTCATTATGCGTCACTTTGTGGCAGTGGTCTGCCGTGTGTTTTGGAATGTTTTCACTGATTAGAATGTTAGTGTATTCTGCCTTATTGAGCACAAACTTAGTCTGCTTTATATCTACTTATTTAAAATTTTAATTCACTTTATAAAGTTTACGTATAGTAAATTCTCTCCATCAGTTTAAGAGTTTCGTCAGTAAACTATTATATCAGTATGGTGTCAGTATCAACTATTGCATTTAACAAATGCAAGCAAATGTATAGACATCAGCATCAATCAATATACAGAACAGGTCCATCACCCCCTTAAATTCTCTCTTGCTGCCAACAATAACGCTTGGAAGCCACTGGACTATTTTCTATTCTTCTAGTTTTACTCCAGGATACTATAGAAAGTGGAATCATATAGTTGGTAGACATTCAAGTCTGGCTTTTACTTAACATAACATGTTTGAGATTCATCTATGTTGTTACATGTGTCAATAGCTCATTACCCTTTATTGTTGAGCCATATTCCATAGTATGGTTGTACCACAGTCTGTTTATCCATTCACCCAGTTGGAAGAGGGTTGTGTTATTTCTAGTTTTTGGTGCTTATGAACAAAACTACTATAAATATATGACAGCTTCTGTGGGATCATGAGTTTTTACCTTTCTTGGGTAAGTGTTGATTGTATGATATTGATGGGTTCTATGGTAAGTGTGTGTTTAACTTCATAAGAAAATGCCAAACTATTTTCCAAAATGACTATACAATTTGGTGTTCCCACCAGCCATAAAATGGGAATTCTACTTGCTCAGTACCTTCTTGTTGTTTCTTTTCTTATTATTGAGGATTGAAGGTTCTTTACCATTCTGGATACTACTTTTTTTTTTTTTTTGTCAGATATGCAGTTGCCAAAGTATTTCCTAGTCTGTGACTTTTCTTTTCATTTTTTTTAACAGTATCTTACATGAGACAATAATATTGTTTTGTTGAGCTCTGATTTATGAATGTATTTGTGCTTTTGGTATGGTACTTAAAATTTTTTCCTAATTCAAAGTCATAAACAATTTTCTCCCAGGTTTTGTTACAAAAGTTTTGAAATTTTAGGATTTATATTTCAATCCCTGATCCATTTTAAGTTACTATTTATATTAGGTATGAGGGTACTGGTTGAGATTAGTTTGTTTATATAAAAATGTCCAGTTATTCCAACATTATTTTTTTAAAAAGACTATCCATTCTCCAATGATTGTCTTTGCACTTTTGTCAAAAAGCAAATGACCATATATATGTGGATTTCTTTATTTTTAAAAAAGTTTTATTTATTTTTGAGAGAGAGAGAGAGAGAGAGAGAGAGAGAGAAAGAAAACACATGTGGAGGAGGGACAGAGAGAGAGGAGAGAGAAAATCCCAAGCAGGCTCTGCACTGTCAATGCAAGGCCCAGACACGGAGCACAATATCACGAAACTTGAGATCATAATATTGAAAGTAGATATTGTAAAATATATTTTAAATTTATTTTTTAAGTAAGCTTTTCAATATCTACTAAATAACCTGCTAAGATTTTGATTTGAATTATTGACTATATAAATCACTTTGAAGAGTCTTGGCATCTTAACTATGTTCGGTTTTCCAATCCATGTACACAGTATTTCTTTGAATTTGTTTAGACATTCTTTGATTTCCTTCGTTAATGTTTTCTAATGTTTAACATACAGATTTTGCTTATATATTATTAGAATCACATCTAAATATATCTGTTGTTTTTAAATTTTGACTTTCAAATGTCCATAACCAATATATAGACATAGATTTTTCAAATATTGACCTGGTCTAATATTCGCTTTAATTATGGTGTCCATTCACTCATGTGTTTAACTGTACATTTTCGTATTCTTCTTGTATGGGATGGCTTCTAATCTTCATATTTAAATATTTAATCATAAAAACATAAGAAAGAAAATCTTAAGATTGATAAATAGTCTAAAACATATTGGTATATTTTTATTATAAGTCACCTTTAATTTATTTTTCTTTACCACCTTTACGACATTATATTGGGGTACTTGGGTGGCTCAGTCGGTTAACAGTCTGACTTTGGCTCAGGTCATGATCTCGGGGTTTGTGGGCTTGACCCCCATATCAGGCTCTGTGCTGACCGCCCAGAGCCTGTAGGCTGCTTCGGATTCTGTGTCTCCCTCTGTGTCTGCCCTTCCTTTTTTTTTAACTTTAATAATACCATAAAAGTTTCTCAAATAACATCAAGAACAGGAAAAACAAATGATCCAAGTGAATGCAGCCAAACCATATAAAGAAAGAAAAATAGATAAAAATTAAGACAGCTTACTGTTTATATCTTGGGTGACAAGAAAGCATATCTGGTATGTTTTTCATAGTGCATAAGGTACTTCTTGTTGGGAGAAAAGAAATGTGTTGTATGGTAATTCACGTGTTAAATATTCTAGTAGCATTGTCTTTGAATTCCTCATAATAACAAATTATAGTTTAGTGAGAAATAGAGATTCTTCAAAATAAATAAAATTGTGTGTCTAGGCCTCAGCGAGCTATTGCACTTTTCTCATTCAAAGAGGTGAGTTGCAAAACCACTTAAAAGATGAAAATCCAGTCTCTGTTATTTGTGTAATAAGGCAGCTTGTATGGATGTCTCAGAGTGATTTCCATATCAAAACAAACCAAGAGCGTAACACTTCAAATGAGGCTATCAACTTTTAAGATGATTTGAAATTCAGAAGGTAGAGAGGATGGGTAGCTCAAACATCCAAGAAGTGGAAGTACCACATAAAAATGTATTCAGTGTTTCTATCTTTAATCCCTAAAGATGCAAACTGACACTGGTTTGGGGAAAAGCACAGGATGAAAACAGCACATTACTCAAAGGCACCGCAACAAACCATGTGAAGGAGCTCTCTCAGTGCCTGTTCCTCTCTTTGATTCCCGTAATTATAAATGTGTAGAGCTACTTCTGTAACTAGATTGTGCAGGTATAGACAGTAGAGATTATATAAAATAACTTAATTTTCACCCTTTCAACTAAATTGAAACTCAGGAAGCTTTAAAGTGCTTTTAGACAATGAACACTAATCTGTGCTTCTAATAACCTTCATCAGAACATCTTATCGACTTTATTAGTTGCTGTTATTATTTGCTGAAGGAAAAGAGATGGATAGACACATTACAGTTTGGTGATCTTTTGAACATCAAACCATCTATTGCTACAAAAAGGCTTGATAGACATGTGTAGTTGACCAACACGTAGGAAAAGATGCTGCTGTCCACCTTTTCCTCTAGATAGGATGCTGGAATCCACAAAGAGAGAGCTCAGTGATGATATGGATGATCCTCTGGAAATGAGGGTGGAAAGTTTCTTTAAAAAAATAGAGTCCGAGGTCGCCTGGGTAGCTCAGTTGGATGAACGTCTGACTCTTGATTTCGGGTCAGGTTATGATCCCAAGGTAGTAGGATCGAGCCCCACCTCGGACTCCGTGATGAACGTGAAGCCTGCTTGTGATTCTCTTTCTCCCTCTGCCTCTCTCTCTCACTTGCATTCTCTCTCTCTCTCTCTCAAAATGAAAAACAACAAACAAAAAAACCAACAATTAAAAAAATACAAAGTCCTTAGCACTACTTCTTAAGCTTCCAATAAGTTTATAATTGGGAGTCTGTCTTCTGAAATGCTTCCATGCTAATTCTGATATACAGCCAAATTTGGAAAACAATGGTTTAGATTATTTGGGGGCAAAGTTTTTTTTTATTTTAATTTTGGGGTGCCTGGCTGGCTCAGTTGGTAGAGCATGTGACTCTTGATGTCAAGATCGTGAGTTCAAGCTCCACATTGGGCATAGAACTTACTTAAAAAAAAATAAAATTTGGAGGGCACCTGGGTGGCTCAGTTGAGTCCAACCCTTGGTTTCTGCTCAGGGCATGATCTCACAGTTTTGTGAGTTGGAGCAGTGCGTCAGGCTCTGCGCTACCAGTGGAGAATTCTCTTCCTCTCCCTCTCACTTGTGCTGTTTCTTTCTCTCTTAAAATAGATAAACTTAAACATTTTTTTTGAAATTAAAAAATAAAATTTTTATTTCATTATAATGTTAGCAAATATTGTATAATGGCATAAATATTTTTAAATTTTCTTCCGAATCCATTCCCGAACTGTGGGTATGTGTTTATTCTCATTATAAATAGTTAACAAGTTTGACCTTTTACATTTAAAGACACTCAGAAACATTTCCTGTGGAAAAAAAAATTATTATTAGAAATAAAATATATCTGCAGTGAATTTATGTGATGATAATATTCATGTAAATACATGTATTTTGTTAGCTTATAATTGTAAATATAATGCTGTGAGAAAATTCCTCATATGAGCAATGCCAGTATCTTATTTTATTTGAACAATGACTTACATATTTTTAAGGGCATTCAAGTTTAAGATAGCAATAGGAAATTTAGAATATCATCTTTTGTGACATTTATGGAAGGCTTTCTTTAATAATTTCAGCAATAGCTGGTGATCACTTTGATTTTTGTTCCTCAAGAGGAGGAAAAAATGACAAGGATGTTTAGTTGAAAATGCCTTATTTTATAATGTGAAGGAGCCTTGTTCCTGTACATCCATCAGATGATCTTATATAACCCCTATAAGCAGCCACCACTGGTGTAGGTGTTTATTGCTTATAGTTCTTTACCAAACACTAGGGAAATAAAATAGGAAAAAATCCTTATTCAGTATATAAAACTCTATAAATTTGCTTGCCAGACCCCTGCATTTAGACCACTTGATTCTTCAGGCAATTTCTTATGTTAATTCTTAGATTAAAAACAATAAAGAAAAGACTTGTTCCCTCTTAAAGTCTTTTTACCCATAATAGCTCTCAATATTTTATTATAAATAAAATACTTGGTATAAGAGCATTAGAGGGTATGGTTACAAAATCACAGCATGGATTAGGATAAGTGTTTAGAGTCTGTTTAAATAGTAAAGAATTCATTAATGTTATAATGGTCAAATAATGAGTGCTCATTCATAATAAAGATGCTAAGAATTTAGAATATGCTATAAGCTCTTTTAGTTAATTTTCTATGCCTTTGAAGAATAAAGGTAAATTTTCAGCATCCTGCTATTTATGTGCTTTTTCTTATGTTTTTCTAATTTAGAAATGTGATTTTGGGTGGCTCAATTGGTCGAGTTTCAGACTCTTGACTTTGGCTCAGGTCATGATCCCAGCCAGGGTCATGGGATCGAGGCCTACATTGGGCTCTTCACTGAGCATTGAGCCTGCTTAAGATTCTTTTTCCCTCTCCTTCTGTCCCCTAACCCCTTGCTCATCCTCTCTCTCTTTCTCAAAAAAAAGGAAAAAAAGAAAAAAGAAAGAAAGAACGAAATAAAGAAAGAAAGAAAAAAAGAAGGAAAGAAATGTAATTTTGGTAATAAAAAAATTGAAACTAGCAGGAGATTGTTATAGTATCTATTCTGCTACTAATTCTATGAGATTATATGTGTGACTTTACTTCACTCAACTACAATTTTCTCACTGTAAAAAATGGTCTGTTGGACCAGATTATAACTACCATTCTTTCCATCTCTACGGTTTTATAATTCTGCAGCTGTATGCTGATTTACTGGGAAAATCGGAGAATTATATAATATATAGCAAGTAAGATGTGATAGCATATTGATATTTTTTCTTCTTTTGCAGATATTGTACTATTATGATGATTTTGATGTTTCTTGACCATAAGATTCATCTCCAGACCATTCTTAACGTTTATTTATTTTGAGACAGAGAGAGACAGAGCATGAACGGGGGAGGGGCAGAGAGAGAGGGAGACACAGAACTGGAAGCAGGCTCCAGGCTCTGAGCCATCAGCCCAGAGCCCGATGCGGGGCTCGAACTCAGGGAACGTGAGATCGTGACCTGAGCTGCAGTCGGACGCTTAACCGACTGAGCCACCCAGGCGCCCCATCTCCAGACCATTCTTAAAAACAGAACCCTTACTAAAACAAAATACCCAGGAAAATAAATACCAACTGATTCTTGTGACCATGCAAGTTTGAAAAAACAGAATTATGATACTGGGCACCAGAAGGAATTATATGAGATATATATATATATTATATGTATATATATATATGAGATATATATATATATTATATGTGTATATATATAATATATATATATTACTGCTAATGACAGAAAATCAAACTTGGTTTAACACCTTAAAAATAAAAAGAGGCATTTATTAGATCATTTAGCTGAGAAGCCCAGGAGTAAAATATTCTTTAGTCTCTAGAAAATCCAGGCTCAGGTGATGTCATCAGCATCTGATTTACCTTTCTTTCTCTCTATCTGTGTATATTGGTGTATCACTTATGATTCTACTTTTCTCTGTGCTTTTTCTTTAAGTTTATTTATCTATTTTGAAAGAGAGAGAGAGAGAGAACAGAGGAGAGGAGAAGGAGAGGGAAGCAAGAAGGACTCCCGTGTAGGGAGTCCTGGTACTCTTCAGAGGGTTAGGAAAGGGTGCTGTGTTGTAGGGCAGAGCGTGTGCCTTAGTGAACTGGGGAGAGAAGACTGCACGTGGGTTGCAAACAAGTTGGGAAGACCTGAATGGCCTTGGTTGGCATGTAAACAGTAGGGCCACTGCATTCAGTGGAGGACATTACGATTCTGGAAATGCACAGAACATGAACTCTCCACTCACGTGTACAACCAAGAAGGACTGCTTTTTTTTTTTTTTTTTCACCTGCCAAACACTTAAGGAAGTTGTGATAACTTACCTGTGGAATCTAAAAGACTTTGAACTCATAAAAGCAGACAGTAGATGTTGGCTCCCAGGGCTGGACTCGGAGGAGATGGGAGATATTGATCAAAGGTCAGTTTCGTAAGATGAATAAATTCTGGAGCTCTAATGTACAGCATGATGACTAAAGTTAATACTACTGTATTGTAGATGGGCCTGGGTGGCTCAGTTGGTTAAGCCTCCGATTTCGGCTCAGGCCATCATCTCACAGTTCTGAGAGTTCAAACCCTGCGTCGGGTTCTGTGCTGACAGCTCAGAGCCTGGAGCCTGCTTCCGATTCTGTCTCCCTCTCTGTCCCTTCCCGGCTCACACTGTCTGTCTCTACCAAAAATGAATAAATGTTAAAAAAAATTAAAAAACTACTACTGGATTGTACACTTGAAATTGGGCTAAAAGTAGATCTTAAGCATTGCTTTCCCCTCCCCCACAAAAAATGATAGATACCTATGTGAGATGATGGATATGTTAATTAAGTTGATTGTGGCAATCATTGCACAAAGTATACATATATCAAAACATCATACTGTATACCTTAAATGATACAATTTTTATTTGTCAATTATATCTCAATAAAATTCAAAAAATGAAATTTTAAGAACTCTAAAAATTCAACAATTAGCAAGCAAACAACCAAATTTTAAAAATAAGCAAAAGTGGGGTGCCTAGGGGCTCAGTCAGTTAAGTGTCCAACTTTGGCTCAGGTCATCAATTCCCAATTTGTGAGATCAGCCCTGTGTCAGGCTCTGTGTTGATGGCTCGGAGCCTGGAGCCTGCTTTGGATTCTCTGTCTCCCTCTTTCTCTGCCCTCCCTTACTCAAGCTCTCTCTCTCTCTCTCTCTCCTCTCTCTGAAAAATAAACAAACATCAAAAAATAAAAATAAACAAAAGATTTGAACAAATACTTTATTAAAGAAGGTATATAGATGACAAAATCCCATGAAAACATATTTAGTCATTAAGAAAATGCAAATTAAAACATCATGAAATTTCCACACACACCTTTTTTTAAAAAAATTGCTTTAATGTTTATTTACTTTTTGAGAGAGAGAGAGAGAGAGAGCGCAGAATCTGAAGCAGGCTCCAGGCTCCATGCTGTCAGCACAGAGCCCAGGCTCAAATTCACGGACTGTGAGATCATAACCTGAGCTACGGTTGGATGCTTAACCAACTGAGCCACCCAGGCACCCCTCACACGTACCTTTTAGGCTAGCTAAAATGAGTGAATAAAAATGAATAAGTAAATGATAAATGAAAAGCTCAGAATGCTAACTGCTGGCAAAGATGGAGGAGAGATTGAAATTTTCTAAATCACAGTGGCAATACAGCCACTTTGGAAAATAGTTTGGTACATTGTTATTAAAGTTATACATATATACACTTACTATATGACTCCACAGTTCTGATCTTAGCATTTACATTAGAGAAAATACAAGTTTTGTTCACTCAAAAGCATACACACAATTGTATATATCAGCATTATTTCCTAATCCTCACATATTTAAAATATCCCAATACCTTTAACAGGTGAATGGATAAATATATTTATGCCCTAGGAGAATATAAAGCTTTGGAAGTAAAACTGAATGAATGACTGAATGTCAAAAAACTGGCTAAATCTAAAATTCATTAAGCTAACAAAAGAAGCCAGATCTGCTCCCCTACCCAGGGTGGCCCCAAAAGAAAATTATATGACATTCTGGCAAATGCAACTCTATAGGCACTGAGAATAGATCTGTGTTGGCCAGGGGTTGGTGGTAGTGATGGTGGTGGGGATTGGGGGATTGGGGGAAGATTTGATCACAAAAGAACAACAATAGGTAATTTTTCCTGGTGAAGAAATTGTAATTCCTGTATCCTTATAGTAATGGTGGTTATATGACACTACATATTTGTCAAAATTTACAGAATTGCACACTGTAAAATTTAATATTGCTGCATATAAATTAAAAACTAAAATAAATGTATTCTTGACTATTTCTTTCCTTGGCAGTTACATCATAATCGCAGTAGAAATATAGCACAGAGAAAAAATACTATTATACATTTGATGGAGATTGTTCATTTATCTGAGTAGTATTACAAAAACATGAGTTACAGCTAAATTCTCATTAAAGAAACTGCTTATCCACTCCACCCCACTCCCACATGCAGAAAGTCTGGTTTTATCATTGTATATAACACCTATCAGGAAATCCACAATTTCAATTTTTAATACTACTCAGCGACAATGTAGCAACTTTTAAAGTCAAATTTCATTTTATAGCGTTTGAAAACACTGTTTAAACTTGTGATGAAGCAAGAATATTTTAGTTCAGTTGCTCTCAAAATTTGCTATGCTTAATGTGTGTTTTTGACTCACACAAGAAACAGGTTAGTTTTTTTTTTTCTCCAAGTTAGTTCCATTAATAAAGATTCTGAGTCAGCAGAGAATAGGCATGCATCTTTTATAGAGCCCACAAATGAATAATGCACATCATAGTTTGAAAATGTTTCAGTTAAAACTTTATGCCTTAAATATGCACCATGTGTTCTCATGTTAATTACAATATAATTTATATGCAACATTTTGGCATGGGATTAAAACAATGCACTCAACTTTAATTTTCAAACAGACAATTAGTTTTCAAGAAGAAAGATGAGGTTCTATTAAGAAAACCAGTCTACTGTGCTCTTGTCTCAACCACCTTTTGCCAAAATCCCATTTACCCTCATCATTCAAGAAAATGATGCTACAATGAGTAGATAATTTGTCTCTGAATTATAATCGCTGACAGTTTATGTAAATATGATTTTAGGAAAATATCCATAATAAATTTGGCTCATAATTCTTTGTTTGTGTACAATTATTTATTTATTATAAATATATTTGTCAGCCTCACCTAGGTAATCATAAACTAAATGCTGAGGGAATCACAAATTTCATCATGGAAAACTTAGGCCATGAAAAATCAGAAATCTGTGATGTATCTCCATAGTCTCAAGAAGAGAAATTCCTGAGAACACTGAACTGTGGGCTTTAAATTACATTTTATTTTATAAATTAAAATACTACATATATGGGGCACCTGGGTGGCTCAGTTGGTTAAGCGTCTGACTCTTGATTTAGGCTCAGGGCATGATCTCACAGTTCATGGGATCGAGCTCTGCGTTGGGCTCTGTACTGACAGCCTGCTTAGGATATTTTCTCTCTCTGTGTCTCTCTGCTCCCCTCCCACTCTCTCTCTCTCTCTCTCTCAAAATAAATAAATAAACATCAAAAAAAATAAAAAATAAAATACCACATATAATAATAAACATGTAAATTTGGGAGCAATTGTGTATAAATAGGTTCACAAATAAGGAAAAATGAAGTTGCATTTCGAAAATAAACCGGGAGCAATCTCGACACTCATTCATACCAGTTGACTGATCTCGCATTGTACCAAACACAAATTCAAATTTTAGAAAAACACTGAAGTGTCTAAGCAAGCGGTAAAATTCTAATTATGTTTCCTCTAAACACTGCTTCCACGTGTGTTACTTCATTTGAGTGAGTTTCTTTTCAGTATGCATTATTGTAATGAGATCTATTAAGTTGAGAAACATTAGCGAAGCATCAGATATAAGATTCCTATATAGAATTGAAATTCCAGGTGACCCTGAACAACATAAGGGTTAGGGGCACTGACTTCTACATGGTGGAAAATCCCAGTACAACTATTAACTCCTGCAAAACTTAGCTACTTGCCTGGAAGCTTTACCGGTAACATAAACAGTCAAAGAACACGTATTTGTACATGTATTATATACAATAAAGTAAGCCAGAGGTAAGAAAATATTATTAAGAAAATCATAAGGAGGAGAAAATATATTTACAGGACTGTACTATGTATGTTGAGAAAAGTTAACATAGAAATGGACCCAAATTGTAACTTATTTACACAGAAAAAAATGTGTCCCTCTTATTTTTTTCCTCATACCCCACATCCATTCTTTCAGAAAATTTTATTGAACCTTCCTTCAAAATATCTCATCCAGACACTTATCATAAACGCTGCTATATCCTTCTATCGACCACCACCCAAATCTGCCCGAGTGACTGCACAATAGCCAGGTAACAAGTTCCCTTCTCTGACTTCTAAGTGATAGTGAACGTTCAAAACATGAATTAAGTCATTTTCCTATTACTGAAAACCTTCGGATGCTTTCCATTTCATGCACAGAAAGGTGAAGGTCCTTGCATGTGCCCACAAGGATCCACCGGCCACACTTCTTTCACTGCAGTCAAACTATTATTAGTCTCTTCACTTTCTTAGACTATCATGCTTGCTACCGTCTTGGACCCTTGGCAATAGCTATTTTCTCTGACGTCTTCCTCCAGATAATTGCATGGAATTAACCAAACGTTACCTCTCAGTGTTCTCTATCCGGACCACCCATATAAGTTGTCACTTCCACCAACCCCCAATCCTGTTTTATCTTACTCTGCTCTTTTTTTCCCTAGTACCTATCTCCTTCTAAAATATATACTTACTACATTTATTCTTTATTGTCTGTCTCCTTTTGCTAGAATGTAAGCTCTACTAGAGCATAAATGTGTATCTGTTTTGTCTACAGATATGTCACTGATGATCACTTTGTAGTAGGGAAGATGCCTGCATGATGTCCAGCACTGGAAGATGCTAAATTACATTTGTTACTGCAGCAGTCAGAAAAATGACATGCCAGAATCCCCAGTCCCTAGAATCTGGAAATGTGTTACCTTCTTTGGCAAAAGGGAATTTGCAAGCTGTCAACAAATTAATGATCTTGAGATGGAGAGATTATCCTGTCTTATCCAGGTGGCCAATGTAACCAAAAAGGTCCTAATAAAATTTGAAGTGAAATACAAGAGTATCATAGAGAAAAAGATTTGAAAATAATATGTTGACTTTGAAGATAGAGGAAGGGACTATAGCCAAGAAGCTAGAAAAGGTAAGAGAACAGATACTTCCTTAGAGCCTCCGGAAAGGAATGTGGCCTTCACAACACCTTAATTTTAACCTAGTGAAACTATTTTAGATTTCTGACATTCAAAAAGAAAAGATAGTAAGTTCGTGTTATTTCAAGCTCTCAAATTTTTGTAATTTGTTACAGTAGCAGTAGGAAATGGTACAGTCAAGTTAATGGATTAACTTTTTAATTAGCCCATGTATCTGATTTATAATATAAAAACATCAATGTTCTCACATAAAAATTTTGCTACCTGTGTGTCATTTGATATGGTCCGTTGCTGTAAAGATAATAAGCAAATTGGCAAGGCCTCTGAGCATTATAATAATTATATCCTTGCAAGCCAATATTATGCCATTTGGGATATAGTAGCATATGGAGCTACAATATGAGTATAAAATTTGAAATTTGAAATGGGAGTAAGAACATTTCCTTAAAGGAATAAAATACAATGGTATTGAGTGTTGATCTGGAAAAAAATATACTACCCAAATATTTTCAGTTAAACAGTTGTTGACAAATGTCTTTAAGAGTTCTCAAAGCCTTTGATGTATTAATATTTAAAAATCACATTTTAAGCTTTATTTCAGCATGAAATTCTATTTTATTAATCAGATTATAGGATGATGTTTCCTAAAATATAGTTTGGAAAAGTTTATTTAGACTCAATTCACTGTTTGTTAATATGAACACGAAACTCAGATACATAGAAATCATGATTGCTAATGACTTAAATGGGCCCAAAGTCACTTCTTTGGATTCACAGATGTTTATTTGTATTCCAATAAAAAGGCTGTTTGACTGTGGTTAATAAGCCCCTAATGGTAAGGTCTGATGTACTTCACTTTATTAAAATGTTCTGACAGAAATAACATCATAGCTATAAACATCATTTCATTGTCTTTCTATGTCTTAATTTATTTATTTTTGAAATATGTTTTTGTGGAATATAAATTTTATATTAATTTTTTTAAAAACAATTGCAATCATGTCATTCCATTTTATTTTGACTTACATTGTTTTTGGTGAGAATCTTATGAACATGCATATATTTATCTGTACATATTTTTTCCCTATAGCTCCTTTAAGGTTTTTCTTTATCATTGGTTTTTGGAGACTCGATTATGATATGTTGCCTTTGATTTATTTATGCAATTACAATTACATATATTTTAGATTCTTGTGACATCATTAGCCAAGTCTTTGAACCTCTGTTCATTTTTTAATATTTTTCCCCTCGTTTTCTCTGTACTTCAATTTTGATAGATTCTGTTTTCCTGCCTCTAAATTCAATGATCTACTATTCTTGTGCCTTGCCTTTTTTTTTTTTTTAACGTTTATTTATTTTTGAGACAGAGAGAGATAGAGTATGAACGGGGGAGGGTCAGAAAGAGAGGGAGACAATCTGAAACAGGCTCCAGCCTCTGAGCTGTTAGCACAGAGCCCGACGCGGGGCTCGAACTCACGGACCGCGAGATCACGACCTAAGCCGAACTCGGAGGCTTAACAGACTGAGCCACCCAGGTGCCCCTGTTCTTGTGCCTTGCCTTTTTTTGAGCCCATTTCACAAATTTTAATTTCAGATATATTTTCTCAAATTAAGAAATTCGTTCATTTTTTAATAGTTTCTTTCTCTCTTCTTGACACTTACATTTTCAGTAATTTTTAACAGATTTATAATAGCTGTTCGTTTTCCAAATATCTGTCTGGTAATTTCATCATCTCTGCCATGACTAGTTCTCTGTTTGATTGGTATGAGTTATGAATCATATTTTCCTCTTGTTTCACATGGCTACTAATTTTTCATTGCATACTGGGCATGACGATTTACACTGTGAGTTTCAGAATTTGAAGAATGAACTTCAAAGGCAGATAGAAATATTTCATACATCTTGATTGTTTTGATGGTTTCACATGTATATACATTTATCAAATTCATTGATCTGTAATTGACTTATTTTATTATACGTAATTTATACCTCAATAATGTTGGTTAAAAATAGCTGCACTAAATTACATGGTAACAATTGGCTTACACCACACAAATAAACTGTATAATTTTGTGTGTTTCAGATCTCAGGAGTTATTGACACAGGAGTAAGAAGATGAAGATAAGTGTATGGCTACAAATAATGTTTGTTATCTGCACTGAGACCAGGGAGATGTCGAAGGGCATCATGCAGAAAGAAGGAAATTTCACCTCAAAAGTGAAACTCACATCCTAAGTTTAACAGTTTCATCGTCAATCTACTTGTTAATATCGAACAAAAAATCACGTCTCAATTCTTTGATTAGGCCAACTTGTATTATTTGAAATAAAAATGTTATAAAAAGTTGGTAAAAAAAAAAGTCCATATTCCCAGGTTTTGTGATATTGACACTTTGTGATCCTTTCTTTCTTTCTACTTATTAAATGTTTTGATTTTACATAGTCTGCTCCCAACTTTCTCTTCTTATTCTTACACATTCCTTAAACTTTATTTTAATGCTACCTAGGATGATTCGATCACATTATATATTGATAGCTTTCAAATCAAACCTGCACATTTGATTGCTTACTGGCCTAGTTCTAATATAGACATTGCAAAATACTCCAAATATGACTCTGTTTTCCAATTTTCACCATTGTTTTTTATCCCAATGAATTGCAACATCATCTCTTTATATATTTCTAAGTTAGAAACCATAACCCCTTATTTATTTTCTTTCTTCCTCATACTCTGATATTGAGCAATTATAATTCTCTGTCTATATTGCCTTCTAAATAACCCTTAAAACCCATGTAAGTTATTCCCTTCCATCTCTATTGACACTTTACTAAACTAGTCCACTATCATTGAATTCTTGCTACAACTTTTTACAGTGATTTCTGTATCTCTCTTTAGTTCATTCTCCAAAATACAGTTAGAGTAATTACATAAAATTTAAACTGTGTTGACTCTTCCCTTACTTGAAAGAGAGAGAGAGGGATGGAGAGATAGAGAAAGGGAGCTGTGCTTGAGAAAATGAAGACACTCATTATGGCATATACATAAATATCTTTTGAAGCTAAATCATTTTCTTTGGGACTTTCACTGTTTTATGCTTATTTATTGTTTTGTGATAATTATATTTTTCTTTATGACAGCAATATATGCAAAATATTGGAACTTTGGAGAATTCACACTAGTCAAATATAACAATTGATACTAATGTTACATTTAGATATCTAAGCTGGAAATATTTGTATACATTCTTTTATGTATGTGAATAAAATAAATGTTCAAGATAAAGAATATAATCAACACTTCTCTCTCTCATTCTTTCTTCTACACTTTAAAATATATAGAAATATGTTTATATAGACTGAGGTCATACTATATGCTAGGGAATCTTATATCTGGTTATATAAATCTTGTGCCATCAGACAGGTATCAACCTTCCTATAACAATTGAGGAATTAATTTTATTCAATTGGCATTTTGTTTGTCGTTTTAGATAGATTTATCTGAGCCACTTTGGATAGAGTTAGATAGGGTTATTACTTCAATAACTTTATTTCGATGCCATAGCAATTCATTTGGCAAATAAACAGGGACTAGTTTGACATGTTTCCTTTTGTTATTTTGTCTGTAACATGAAAATGTGTTTAAAGTAAAACATTTTTCACTAGATCATAAATTTGAAGGGCTTGGGAGGTATGGCTTATATCATATTTTTAATAATGTCAAATTCATGACTTTTACTCACTAACATTTGATAAACATTTTCTAATTAGAAGGAAATAATTTCCTTTCACTAGGTATGATCCTTCCCATTCATTTTACAAAACATTTTCATCTCATAAAACATTGATGGGATCACATAAGTGAATTGGGCATGTTAATCGAATGTGTTTCCAGTTCTTAAAATAGGTGTTATTTTAGTAACCTATAAAGTTGATTCTGGTATAGATAAAAAGATAAAAGTCATTTTTAGATACAAATATATTTTTAAATAAAAGAACTCATTTTTTGTAGTTTAATATGGGATAGACATAGACATTAATTCCTCTCTCTCTCTCCCACACACACACACACACACACACACACTTATGGCAGCTCTTTAAACTTACTGCCCACGCAACACCTGCCACTTCAATATGTATTCTGCAGCACACAGAATTATTTAGTCATGGTTTCTTAAAAATGTTACACATTGCAATCATTTATTAGAAATTGTAATTTGTCTTTGCTGCTCCATAGGCCTGCATCGAACATGAATAAATTACACCTAAATATAGCTTCCTTCATTTTTCAATTTGTCTAATAATTCATTTTTATGGAAGTGTGTATCCATCTGCAATCTGATTATTAAATGGCTTCTTCAAATTACTAACTATAGACATACTGACTTATTGAAAGGCTTTTAGGAAATTAAAAATGTTAAAATCGAATATAGTGTTTAAAAATGTACTTCTTTACTGTGTAGTTCCATGGCCATTTACTGTGACTTTTGGAGGAAAAAAAAAAAAAGTAAAAATGGAAGCAAAAGAAGAATGTCAGGGTGAGTATTACCAAGAAAACACTTCTGGTGTATTCATTACAAATTTGATTTATTTTTCATTCAAGACTTTATGTTATAACATTTGTGTAACATTTATGTTATAAAATGTGATATACAAGGACGCCTGGGTGGCTCAGTCGGTTGAGCATCCGACTTCGGCTCAGGTCATGATCTCATGGGTTCGTGAGTTTGAGCCCCACATCAGGCTCTGTGCTGACAGCTCAGAGCCTAGAGCCTGCTTCAGATTTTGTGTCCCCCTCTTTCTCTGCCCCAACCCTGCTTGTGCTCTGTCTCTCTGTCTTTCAAAAATGAATAAACATTAAAAAAATTTTAAATAAAATGTGATATACAACTTATCACAGGACATCTTTGTAGCTTAAGACAACACATTTTTAATTATAGTTGACACACAATGTTACATTAGTCTCAGGTATACAACATGGCGATTCAACAAACACGTCTATACATTATGCTATGCTCACCACAAATGAAGCTACCGTCTGTGACCACAAGCTATTACAATATCATTGATTATAGGGGCGCCTGGGTGGCTCAGTCGGTTAAGCGTCCGACTTCGGCTCAGGTCGTGATCTCATGGTCTGTGAGTTCGAGCCCCGCGTCGGGCTCTGTACTGACATCTCAGAGCCTGGAGCCTGCTTCAGATTCTGTGTCTCCCTCTCTCTGCCCCTCCCCCACTCATGCTCTGTCTCTCTGTCTCAGAAATAAATAAACATTAAAAAAATTAAAAAAAAATATCATTGATTATATTCTCTATGCTGCACCTTCTATCTCTGTGACTTATCCACTCCATAACTGCAATCCTGTACCTCCCATTCCCCCCTTCCCCCATATTGCCCATCCCCTCTGGCAATCATCAGTTTGTTCTACATGTTAATGGGTCCCTTTCTGCTTTTTAAAACAAGAGAAATGTATTATCTTAAAATTCTGAAGGTCAGAAGTCTGAAATGGGTCTCGCTAAGCTAAAATTGAGGGGTTGGTAGGGCTACCTTCCTTTTTAAAGGTTTCTAGGTAAGAATGTTTTCTCACTTTTTCTAGCTGTTAGAGGCTGCTCTCATTTCTCTGTGATCCCCTTTCATCTCGAAACCAGCAGTGGCTGGTTGCCTCTTTCTCCTATTGTATCATGTTCAAATCTTTCCTGTACCTGCTGGGCATGATCACATGCTGTAGATTTGAATGTTGATAGAAATATGCTTGATTCTTTTGTCAATGCTGTATTTGGCCTGTGCAGAGCACAAGAAGGCAAAAATTGTGTATATATATATATATATATATATATTTTTTTTTTTTTTTAACTCCTGAAAAATAATGCTTTGTACCAATGTATGGCAATGATACAGATAATAATGCTATTATTGCCTTGAACCAAAGTTACCTATCAAGAAGATTGGGATTTTAAATCTATTACAGTTTATTGCCTTGTGGCATAATAACATTTCCGTATAAGTTGTGACAGTAAATCTTTTTTAATACAAAGACTTAAACCTGAACATGTGCACCAATGCCCAAAATGTTGCCCATAATTTAGTAGATTCATGAACCTTTTATTTTATTTTTTTAAAATTTTTTTAACGTTTATTTATTTTTGAGACAGAGAGAGACAGAGCATGAACAGGGGAGGGTCAGAGAGAGGGAGACACAGAATCTGAAACAGGCTCCAGGCTCTGAGTTGTCAGCACAGAGCCCGACGCGGGGCTTGAACTCACTGACCGCGAAATCATGACCTGAGCCGAAGTCGGCCGCTTAACCAACTGAGCCACCCAGGCACCCCTCATGAACTTTTTAAAGTAAATCTATGGAGTCTAGGAAGCTCAGTTAAGAACCTTTAAGTTAGGGTAAGCAATACAGCATCATGGCATACTTCAGCCTGAAATGGAAGCTGGAGTACCTTTAGGTAGGGAGCCATTTGGTTGTCAGGGCAATACACTGGGTGTCATATAAAGCCCACACGAACAAAGATCAAAGATTCTCTTCGGTTTTAGGCAGGACACAGAGATCTGAAAAAGAAGAATACTCAGGTAAAGAGTTAGAGAACTTCATTACATACATGAAAAACAGAAATAAATCAGGCAGAACCGAAACCAAGCCAAGAATTCTACTTGACAAAAGACAATAGACAATGAGAAAGATTCCATTTTCAGGAAATGGAACTGGCAAGAATAAGCCAGGAAGTAATTAATTCTCCCTCCTATGACCCCATTCAATAAGCAGTGCTACTCAAAACAAAGACTACAGTGCCTGCCAGTAAACTAACAGCAGTGAAGAGATTAATACCATAATATAATAGGTGTTTGGAAATTTTACAGCATAATAATAATATTATCTTTCTGGAGTCCAGTTTGGCTGTGTTTGTGTGCATTTTAAATTTTCTAGTTATTTTATTTTACAAAAGTCTCAATGCACAAATCAATACATTGGAATAATTATAAAAAGAAAAATTTTTTTTCACTACAGATAGCTTGAGTACTATCCATCTAAAGGGAATTGAACTATCCTAGGCACCCAAACACCTAAAAGCCAAGGAAAGAAGGCACATTTTCTCTGTTAAAGTTTAACATGGGAGATTATCACAAAGGTGGGAAGAACCCAGTAACTTCTACATCAGGTGCAGAGTAATAGAATGAATACATTTTAAAATCCTCTGCCATTTAGAACAAGAACAAGTGACTTATTGATGTGCCATTTGATTCATTCTAAGAACCAGGCTGCCTGCCTCCGATACATGGTCATTAGAAACAACTTGCAAAAAAGGGATTATGGGGCATAAATTGATAGAAAATTATCTTCTCTCCTTTTTAGCTTTGCATTTTACCCCAAGTATAAGATTCAATTTCTTCCAGTGCAGTTCACAAATATTTTGCAAACAGAAGATAATTTCACTTGACAAAATATAGATATGTTTTTCCCAGTCTTGATTCCTGTGAATTCACAAAACAAATGGAAAGAGTTGCCAATTCATAGAAAATTAGACATTATTTCAATATGTTCGGGTTTGCTTCTCTCATTTTTGAACAGTATCAAACGAGTATTTTAGATATTTTTATCAATACATGAGATCATCAGATTGTTTTCTCTCAAACACATGATTTTAATCAGGAGCTTTATCATCAGAATATTTTAGGTGGCACATATTCAGTAAAGATACAATATAAGTTTAGTTACTTCTTAAAAGGCTGACATCATGTGTAATAGAGTAATCGGGTTAAACTATAATCATCTTTCAATTTTGAGTTTCAAATGGCACTGCTGACATTCCTAATTATAGCCTTTTAAACACATTATTATGACATTATAATAATTTTGACAAGAAATGATGCTTGAGTAATTTTTCTGCTAAAAATATCAGATGCATTTAATGTGCATATGAATGATCAATTGACAACGTTGGCTGAAGCCACCAATATTGACGACAATTTCTTTATATGAGCACTGTTAATTCAATGGTCGAAAATCAAATGCATTTTAAAATAATATTAAGTATTCACAATTTTAATTTTTATAAATTTTATTAGGTATTACAGTTCCTCCTGGCTCCTTACCCCACCAAACATCATCTATGAATGGAATCCAGTATAATGGATAAAACTGAATATAGGCCAAAATAAAATGGAGAGACTAAATGTCTAATCAAAAGAGAAATGGATTCTAATTCAGAAAGTTTTCCATTTCAGATTCTTGGCACTAACTCTCTACCTGATCCTAGGGCCTCTGAGTCTTCATTCTTCCAACCTTTAATTGAGGGCTGTTGAATCAGATAAATTTTAGTATCTATTTCAGCCCTGAGGCTATACTTAGCCCACAGTAACACCATATTTGTGTGACTGTAAGATTTTCAAATGGGGCCACATTTTCAATAATTTGCTGATATCTGATTAAGTATAGTATCTTTCTTTCTCTTCAGCATGCCAGATAATGTTGGGAAAAGTGTGCATTTAGCAATTTAGTAGCAATGAAAGACAAATATAAAAGTAAAAAAAAAAAAGACTCTGAAACCTCACGTTTTTGTTTTATACCCAAAAAAAAAATAGATTAAGGAGCCATCACATTTAGAACTTTGCATCATTGTTTGATCCATTGTCCTCAACTATTTTCATTGTAAATTAGTGGATTTACATGTTGTCATGCAATTATAAAAATTTAATATTGGAAAAGACCTGCCACTTCCATTCACTTATGCTTTTATATCTCTAATTTACCCTCAATTTAGAACAGTTCTGTGAGCAACTTGCTGTTTAATTGAAGAGTATCTTTGCAAAGTGTAGCTGATTTTTTTCCATGTATTTCTACATATGATTCTTTATGTGAAATACTTTTAAGTCATTTTAGTTGGGTTAGTTCTACAATTAACTAAAAATTAATTTAATTTTTGATAGAACTTTTTTCATTGAAAGCAACTGGACAGAAATGCATGTAGATTTGAGAATTTTTTTTTAAATATTTTTTTACTGTTTATTCATTTTTTGATAGAGACAGAGAGTGACTGGGGGAGGGGCAGAGAGAGAGGGAGACAGAATCTGAAGCAAGCTCCAGGCTCTGAACTGAGAGCACAGAGCCCAACACGGGGCTTGATCTCACGGACCAAGAGATCATGACCTAAGCTGAAGTCGGACACTTAACTGACTGAACCACCCAGGCGCCCCTAGATTTGAGAATTTTTAATGCCATCTCTGTAGGGTGCCTTTGTGGGTTACCCATTTTGTTTCAGCTGACCTTTAACACAGTTTCACTATCAAGACTACCCTGATGTATATCAAGAAGGCTTTTATCTCTCTTTGAAATATAAGAATGTATAAAATTATATATATAAAAAAGCTACAAGTGAAGTTAATTTGTTAATGTAGCTAAAATATGCATATAAATCAGCATATTTGCACACATATTTATATACGTAGTAATATTAGAATTTGGATTTTTCTTAATTCACTGTGAGCCAAAGTATTGATCTTTATATTTAAGGAATTTACAAGTTGGAGAGAACTTGGAACCATTTTTGTGACTAGTATCTTGCATTAATTCAAGGGATTTATACTGACAAGCTTTTCAGACTAGAAGAATGTGTTGTAATAAAATTTATAGCTTGAAAAAATATTTAAGTACAGAGTTATTTCACATCTACAAGTTGAATTATTCATATTAAATAATTGATTGATGTGCAATAAATAAATACAGAATCATCTCATAGTTTCTAAAATTAAAAAAAAATAAATTCCATTTAAAGTGTAGTTATTCCTTGGTTTTTAAAAAACATAGTAACTGCATATAACATTCAATATGACCTTCATTTTTCTTTGCTGTCTACACAGGTATATAACCACAGACAGCCAGATTCAATCAATCTGGTACAAAGTATAGTTTTGACACTCTTTGAGAAGCAACTCAATATGCTATATGGAAGTTTTTAGCCAAGGGAGCTGTTTTCTTCAATGTTTGTCTTTCCTTCATTTTTCTTCAACTCCTCCTACTCATTTTAGTATTTTAAAGATTTTTCTCAATCTTTTAATCCTCTACATATCCGAAATTGGTGCATGTCCTGTTTAATGTAACATGTGAAAATTTTAAAACAAGAAAGGTACAGTACACTCTCTGAGTATAATTCTGTGTTTTAATCAGATTTCTGTCTTTTAAGAACTCAACTTTTTCTGGAGTATTTTCCCTTACCCAACACTCACAACCACATTTGAATATATCATGTCAAGCAGCATAAACAGAGGTCTTGCATGAATGTAATACCTCTTCTTTGCCATTTTCCCCCCTCCAATTTATCTATTGATTGTCATTCTTTGCCACGGCTTGGGAATGATCAATAAAGCAAAAGACGTTTTGTTGCCGTTATAGGACGGACAAACCAACGTAACATATTCGACAACATGAAGACTTTAAATCCAACTTAGTGCATGGCCTGAAGTCACTGTCCTCTTGCAGCTGCTTTCAGACATCTCAAGAGACCTGTGTAGAAAGTAGGATGACAGAGCTGGGGACCTGAACTATAAATAATTAGAATACAACAGAAGTGTGAGCAAAATTCCTCAATGTAATTATTAACTGTTAAACAGAAAACAGCACCTGATGCCTGCCCAATCCTCCTGACTCTGCACTATTCCCCACCCCAGACAATGCCAGATGCGACTTTAGTTCAAGTGGTCTCATGATCTCTCTCTTGTGAATGATTTAAACAAAGAACAATAAAGAAGACCCTAAAGTAATATCTGAAACTAACCTAGGTTGGCTTGGGATGAAGTTCTAAAAAACCTTCAAAAAAGTTATGATCTTCATGTCTTTTTAGGGTATTTACCAATTTTTCTCAAAGGACACTAAAAGTTACAAAGTCTTCAATAGAATGTATGCTGTATAATAGAACACTGTATCTCCATAAAGTAAAAAGATGCCAGATGTGATCATTAAGCATATAAACGAACCTTGAATTGTGTAATTTGAAAATTCCTATAGCTCCTTACTTTATTTTATTTTATTTTTTAATATGAAATTTATTGTCAAATTGGTTTGCATACAACACCCAGTGCTCATCCCAACAGGTGCCCTCCTCAATGCCCATCACCCATATTCCCATCCCCACCATCCCCGATCAACCCTCAGTTTATTCTCAGTATTTAAGAGTCTCTTATGGTTTGCCTCCTTCCCTCTCTGTAACTTTTTTTCCCCCTTTCTCTTCCCACCAGTCTTACTTATTTTAACTGCTTTGGTTAAACCAAGCAAAATAATGGTAAATAATATGACAAAAACAGTTACAGAATGCTTCTCTGTATTTTATCAATTCACTTTATTTATTCCTCATAACATTTTTCTTTTGTGGGATCTTACCACCAGTTGTAATGTAAGGAATAAACTAACATTCAGAAACTTAAGTAAATTTTTGAAGATCACATAACCAAGAAAAATTGGTACTAACCCACAAGCTCAAGTATTTTGGTACCAAAACCTGTGATTTCCCATTTTATTACAATTTCCTTCTGAAACACCACTGTGCCTGCCATTAGGATGTACAAAAATAGAGAGTCCCAACACCTGTTTCAAGTTCTTCTTATGCAAGGGAAAAGTGATGAAGAGAGAAGAGAAATAATCAAGAACAACAGCAAACCATATTTTTGTTTATTTCTATTATGAACCACACACATTTCTCTGCTCTTTACACAGGCAACATAATTTCCAGAGTTCCTGTAGATGGTTCTACAACTACTTTGTATGGTTAACAATGCTAAATTTGCTCTAGATTGGAGCCATTAGAAATTATTTAATAATCTGCCTACATGAAGTTATAGGACACTCACGGAAGAAGAGTAAATGAAGTCGAACTCCAAGAAGCAGAAATAAATGAATTACCATATTACAAATTACCCCTCAGCATTTTAGAGTAACATCAAATATAGACAAATAACAAGAGGATCAAATCTAACTTGAGAATAGTTCTCTTTACAAAATACCTACATTTTAAGAATAATCAGGTATGATGGGAACAGGAGATCATGTTGGTAATCATAATCATGTTTCATAGAATTTGCAAGATTTGGGGTATAGAGTGAGAATTACATTTTTATATAATAGTTAGCTGTTGATATTAGTTGATTACATATGTTGATTTGATTAGGAGATTTGATGACAGAAAGACTAAAAATATATATTCGTTTTCCTCCTCATCCACCATAGTACAGCCACCTGAGTTTCCTTCTATTCCTCCAACAGCCAAGTTTATTTGAGTTCAATATTTTAGGTTTGCTCTGACCTCAAGAAGGCTCTTTTTTACCTATTTTATTCATCCTCTCTGACAAACAAATTGGCCTATGATTTAACATATTTCAAATGTTGGGTTATATTTAACGCACCTCAAATATCTCAATCTCCTTTTCATTGTTTTCTACCAAAGCTTCTGGTGATTTTGAGATTGCTCTTAGGTTTAAACTTTTCCACACTCAGAATCAAGAAAAATTAAAAAAATACTTTGACATTAATAAAAATGAAGACACAACACACCAAAACTTATGAAATATAAGTAAAGCAGTGTTTGGAGGAAAATTTAAAGCTGTAAATAGCTATAATAAAAAGGAAGAAAAATTTCTAATCAGTAGCCTAAACTTTTACTTTAAGAGAGCAAAATAAATCTGGAACAAAAAGGAAAAAAAAATTATTAGATTGAAAGAACTAATAAAATAAAGAATAGAAAAACAATAGAGAAAATCAATGAAACCAAACATTCGTTCTTGAAAAAAATCAAGAAAATATATAAATGTTTAGTTACATGAGGAAAAAAGAGAGAGAGAGGAAAATTAAAATCACTAGCATCAGAAAGGGAATAGACACATTCTATTATGGGAATGAAGATATACATATATCTTACATATGTATACATATAACATTTCATATATATATATATGAATTCTATGTATAATTGCATGCCAATGGATTTATAAAAACTTATATGAAATAGGCAAATTATTAAAAAGTTGCAAGCTGTCAGAACTGGCTTAAGAAAAAATAGATAATTAAATAGATCTGTAACATGTAGAGAAATTGAATTAATAATAAGAAATAACAATCCTCCCAAAAATTCCAGGCCAAATGGCTTATCTAGTTAGTTGTAACAAATGTCTAAGAAGATTAATACCAATCTTTCATAAACTCTTCCACAAAAATAGAACATGAAACAGTTCTCGACTCATTCTATGAGACAAGCATTATCCTGACAACCAAGCCAAAGCCATGAAAGAAACGGAAGCTACAGACTAATATCCCTTATGAATATAAATGCTAATATCTTTTTTGTAATGTTTATTTATTTTTGAGAGAGAGAACAGTGGGAGGGGCAGAGAGAGAGGGAGATAGAGTATCCGAAGCAGGCTCTGTGCTGTCGTCTCAGAGCCACATTTGGGGCTCCAACTCATGAACCGTGAGATCATGACCTGAGCCTAAATTGGACACTTAACCAACTGAACCACTTAGGTGCCCCTAATACAAAAATCATAAAAAAAAAAAAAAAAAAAACCCTACCAAACAATATCCAGAAGCATATTTAAAAATATTATTAAACAGACTCCATGACCAAGTGGCATTTATTCTGGAAATGCAAGGATGTTTCAACATATGAAAATCAATCAACGTGTTACGATCACATTAATAGAATAAAGATAAAAAGCCACATGATTATCTCAATTGATGCAGAAAATCATCTGACAAAACCTAACACTATTTTGTAATAAGAAAAACAAGCTAGTAGAAAAAAAAAATTCTCAACTTGAAAGAAATCTATGAAAAGCCCACATCTGAAAATAAGAGATTAGATAATCTCCCTCTAGTATCAGGAACAAAAATAGGATGTCCATTCCCGTCACTTCTGTTCAACATTGTGTTGGAAGTCTGGCAGGGGCAATTATTCAAAATTAGAAAAAAAAAACCAAATCTATAATGGAAAAGAAAAAGTAAAAGTATCTCTATTAACACATGCCATTATTTTATATATAGAAAATAGTAATAAATCTACTAAAAATCTATTAAAATTAACAAGTGAATTCAGCAAAGTTGCAGGAAACAAAATAAAAAAAAATCAATAGTTTTTGTGTCCACCAGATTGAAATATCCAGGCACAAAAAAATTAAGAAAACAATTCTTAACAATAAACAGGAAGAAAACAATAAGCATATAGATCAATGGAATTGAATCAAGAGTACAGAAATACATGAATATAACTATGGTCAATTGTTTTTATCGAAGGGTACTAAGACTGTTCGATGAGAATAATAGTCTTTCAACAAATGGTATAGGGACAAGTGATATATGCAAGTAAAAGAATGAAATTGGACCTTTATCTCACACCATACACAAAATTAGCTCAAGATGGAGAAAAGACTGAAACTTAGGAGCTAAAACTATAAAAGTCTAGAAGGAATGAATGTTCATCATCCTGAAATTTGCAGCAGTTTTCATATTTAACCCCAAAAGTGCAAACAAGAAAAGAAAGCTAGATAAATTGTACTTCATCAAAATGAACACTATTAGTGGGAAAGAGCCAAAGCATAAGAGACTCTTAAAAACTGAGAACAAACTGCGGGTTGATGGGGGGTGGGAGGGAGGGGAGGGTAGGTGATGGGTATTGAGGAGGGCACCTGTTGGGATGAGCATTGGGTGTTGTATGGAAACCAATTTGACAATAAATTTCATATATTGAAAAAAAATGAACACTATTGACACTGTCAACAAACTTCCCCAAAGAAAATACACAGGTGGTGAATAAGCACATGAATATGTGCTTTTTCCCTGAAAAGGCAAATCAAAATCACAATGAAATACTACTTCACATTCTTAAGATCATTATAATCAAAAAGGTAGATAATAAAAAGTGTTAGCGAAGATACGGAGAAATTGGAACTCTCATATGCTTCTGGTAGGAGTGTAAAGTGATAAAGTCACTTTAGGAGACAGTCTGTCATTTCTTCAAAAAGTTAAACATATAGGCATAATTTGACCCTGAAATTCCACTTCCAGATATATTCCCCAAGGAAATGAAAATATATGCAGTTACAAAAACTTGTACATGAATATTCATAGCAACATTATTGATAATAACCAAAATATGGAAACAATTCAAATGTTGAACTACTAACAGATGGATAAATAAAAGGTCCTATACCCAAACAGTGAAATATCGCTCAGTCACAAAAGCAAATGAAGTATAACACATGCCATAACATGGCGAACTTTAAAAACATTGTGTCAAGAGAACTTGTCATAAAAGATCACATATAATTCCATCTATATAAAAGTCCTGAATAGGCAAATCTATAAGGACAGAAATTATATTAGTGCTTTTCTAGGGTTTGGGGCTATGGGAGTGATAACTAAAGGGACTCTCATTTCTAGGTAACAGATACACTTCAAAATTGATTACGGGGATGGTTGCACAACTCTGTGAATATACCAAAGTTGTATGGTATGCGAATTATATCTCAATAAAGCTGTTATGAAGATATCTCTCTCTCTCTCTCTCTCTCTCTCTCTCTCTGTCTCTCTCATCCATCATCTATCTCTTACTTTCAGGACCAATGTAGTGGTCTAATAGGCCCATGCATTTGACACCCATCTGTCTTCAGAACCAGAGCAGTCTAGGTGACAAATTAGAATCCTTTCACCGGCCAGAGAATAGGTAAAACCCATACTTGTCCACATTCCAGCTATACAAAGACTATTTGATGAAAGTTGAGTCTAAGAGAGTAACAGACAAGAGTCTGATAGAAAAAAAAACTCAGAAATATGGCTAAGGACAGGAAAGAAATGGGATATATCCTAAACTTCCAAATCAATCATGAGCCTGCAAAGAGCAGTCACCCTCCCCCTGAAAAACAAAAACAAAAACAAAAACAAAAACAAAAACAAAAACAAGTGTTTATGGAATGTCACAATGGCAAATGCAATCATCCAGGTCAGATGCTGAAGGGTAAAAATGAAACTATGATAACAACAACAAAAACTTCCTTTCCCTAATTGACTTTAGGGTTTCAGGATAAACATTTCCCAAGTTTCTACCTACATTTTTGTGGCTAGAGCTTTGACACATATTTGTATAACTTGCAATGCTTTGGTACTACCAAAGAGAAAGAAAAATCTGAATTTTCCATGTTTCTCTAGCTTGTGTTTGAAAGAAGTAAACAGTGAACTTACACTATTACTAACAGAGCCCAAATAAACACCAATACTGACTAAACTAAATCTCCAATAAGTATAGGGGATGGGGGCAAGAGTGACTTAAAATACAGGTACCATCTGAACACTTAGAGCAAATGAACCTCACTGGAAGAAAATCTCTATGACAACAGATTAAGGACTATTTTGCATAAACTATACAATTGCAGATTTGCATGATACAAAAGAAATTATTCCATCATGCTGATAATAAAAGAGAAATAAAAAACATGGTTGCCAGGCATGTGTGGCTGGCTCAGTCAGTTAAATGACTCTTGATTTCCACTCAGGTCACGATCTCACAGTTCATGGAATCGATCCCCACATCGGTCTCTGAGCTGAGAGTACGGGGCCTGCTTGGGATTCTCTTTCTCCTTCTCTCTCTCTCTGCCCCTACGTCTCCCTCTCTCTAAAAGAAAAATAAAAAGAGAAAGCAGGGTTGCCAGTAATATGGAAGCAACAGATACCACAGTGAGTGCTTCAGAGAAACATGTTAGTTATTTAGAAAGCCTCCTGAATACATCATTTCAGGACTAGGAACAAAAAAGGTGTGAAAGTACATAAAACATAAATGAAATGAGAAATTTGTCACATCCAGTGTAAGTCTATGTGTATTCCAGATATACAGGTCACAGACTGAGTCAGATAGAGGAAAGGATATACACAGAAACCCTTGGGGAGTTATGTCTTCTGCTCCTAAGAAGGATGAGCAGTGTTACCAGCACCAGTGCTGAGGGTGTTTCATGGCTTACTCATGGCTTCCCTCCAGACACCACTGTCGTTCTTCCAGGCCCCTTAGTACTCTTAGCAACATTTTATTTCAGCCATTCTACTTGATACTCACACTGTCACCTGGTACAAAAGCAAGGTGATATCTGTGGGAATTAAGAGGGTATATTTGTGAACCTTATACTCTTCTAGTTCAGTGATGCGTTTGATATCTTAAAACAATATTGTTTGTGGTCCACTGCTTTATAGATTTCAGTGTTTATTTATGGTCCCTCACACTAAGAGGCTGGGTAAGAAGAAAAATCTAATTAGTAAGCATTAAATTTTGTTCAGAATTATCACTCCTGCCTATAATTTTATTGGTGGTATTATTATTATTATAGGGTTATATCTGTAGAGTCGAGGTCTTTCTCATCTTAGAATTCATTTTCTTTCAGAAGAGCCCTCAACACCTCCTCCTATATGCAAATAGACTCTTGTCTGCCTGTCTAACTAACCCAATAGATAGTCCTTTAGCACGTTTATATATATCTAAAACTGTCTTACACCCATTCTTCTCTCAGGATGAGCTTTCAGAATTAAAAATATTTTGGTTCTGACAGAAAATGAAGGCAGCAAAGGCAACATAAGTTCTTAGTGTTCTGAATCCTAAATAATTTTGGATAATAAATACTATTTTATCAAGCAAATCATTATAGAAGAGATTATCAATTTCTCAAGAAATTCATTACACAGAGTGTACTTAGGGATTATACTTAGAATCATCTTGGTTAATCAGTTTTCAGTTTGGAAATCTGGTCAGATGTGTCTTTATAGAAGCAGCATTGTGACATATTTTCTGCTTAATTGCATGTGGTACCTAATTGGGTTTCCAGGCATGACTTTTAAAAATGATAATATCTACTATTTAAATAGTTGTTCTGACATCCCTTCAAGCTTTTATTTAGTAGTTCAAATAATGATTAATTGCTATTTGTATAAGAAGAAAAAAGGTTCTAGAAAATATAAAATTCAATTATGCAGTTGATTCATAAGTTGTTTTGTTGGTCACACAAGTCTCTCTGCGCTTATTTACTCAGAAAGGGCCACACACCATGCCCTATTTGTTTTTTTTTGTTTTTGTTTTTTTTTTTAATTATTTTTTTTAACGTTTATTTATTTTTGAGACAGAGAGAGACAGAGCATGAACGGGGGAGGGGCAGAGAGAGAGGGAGACACAGAATGGGAAGCAGGCTCCAGGCTCTGAGCCATCAGCCCAGAGCCCGACGCGGGGCTCGAACTCGCGGACCGTGAGATCGTGACCTGAGCTGAAGTCAGACGCTCAACCGACTGAGCCACCCAGGTGCCCCCCTATTTGTTTTTTCATGTCTTCTAATTACTGGTGACACTCCCTTGCAATACCAAATATCACTTCAACCACAAAGCATTTCTGATACAACTGGACATCCACATCCATACATGATTATACTTGTAAAACATTGTCTTCTAACACAAAACTTTTCCATAGGCCTACATATATGATAAATTCAGGAGGAAAATGCAATATAATGGCTTGGGAATTTTAGTGCGGTTGCTAATTTCTTCACGTGGTAGCATGTTCCACTCTAAAACTCGTTTATGACTTCAGCTTCGAAGGAAAAAAAAATACCAAAAATCCCTTAAACTCCAGATGCTTTATTTACCAATGAAAGGCAAATTGACAAAATCTTAATGATTTCAAATATTTTTCCAGGTTCATAACCTTAGACCTTTAGATCAAAATTGTGTTTTTAAAACTTGTTATCAGACCTTATATTATCCCCTAAGGATGCTAAAATTCTTTTAATGTGGAGGAAATAGGGAAGGTAAGTTTCATTCAGTCATGAGATAGTATATACATATATCTACCCAAAGTCTTATTCTAAAAGACCACAAATGGATAGATATTCATTTAAATATTTACTCCACACTTGGTTCTTACTTTTGGTGGCAGACAAGTTTTACAAAGCTAATTTCCTAAGTGTATGAACTGCTTGTTGCATAAATTGGTGACAAAACATTTTTGCTGTTATTTTCCATTTAAGAAATGTTCCCTATAATCCTAGAAATATCTATTTCCCTGGAAGAAAAATTAAAAACTCTTACTCTTGATTCTGCCTTTTAAGTTTACCTTCTAGTCACAGGCAAGACCAACCACATGTGTCCCTAACTATAGAAGAGATTACAGAAACAAAAGTTTCTAGCTAGGGTCACCTAGATTCTGTGCTTACTGGCATTTTATAATGACCTACAGAACCTTATGAATTCATGACCAGTTTGCTTTATGTCAGCTGACTCTGAGTTCCCAGGAGTTTTTTTGTTTTGTTTTGTTTTTGCCACTGATAGCTATCTCTTTCTATTTCTATCTATCATCTATCTATTGGAATTTTTCCTGAGTCTTGGTTTTCAGACTCTGATTAATTTCCTAAAGCAGCTTGAAACCAAATCTGCCAGGCTCCAAGTAAAACATCCCTGGGTCATGCAAACATTTGGCCATTCCTTTAGTATTTCCTCAGCATGTCAGGATTTTCACGAAGCCACTGATTGATTTCTAGAATTTCTGATATAATTTAAACTGTTACCATGTATATTATGGCATCTTGTTTATTGTGTTATGATATATATATCTACATTCCAATTTATTCATACATTGCTTGTCACTGTGGTAGTAAAGAGAAAAATGAGTAGGTGGAAAACGTTTAATTTATGCCTTAAGGAGCTTAGAGTCTAGAGTGGAGAAAAGATACATGCAATAATGTTATAATGTGAAATGCTACAGTGTAGCACCAATAGATGGTTTATCTAGGAAAAATCCCTCTATTATGGGTTAGTAACTGAATAACAAAACATATTAAACTCTACACAAATTTACTGACACATGGTAAGAATTCAATTAACATCTTTGGCCACCAAAGTTACAGAATGTCTTAATGGACAATGGAATTCAAAATTAATGGGAAAATAAGGGTATATTGGCATAATTTGTTAGATTGATATATATTGTATCTTTTTTATTATCTTCATCTCTAAAAGTTGTATTCTTAGTATGATCTATTTAGACTTTGATTTGTTTTGTTGCTTCTTTTTTTTTTTTTTTTTTTTTTTTTTAAACGTTTTTTATTTTTTTTTGGGACAGAGAGAGACAGAGCATGAACGGGGGAGGGGCAGAGAGAGAGGGAGACACAGAATCGGAAACAGGCTCCAGGCTCCGAGCCATCAGCCCAGAGCCTGACGCGGGGCTCCAACTCAGGGACCGCGAGATCGTGACCTGGCTGAAGTCGGACGCCTAACCGACTGCGCCACCCAGGCGCCCCTTTTGTTGCTTCTTATAGTGAAACTGTCTTTCCATCTGGATTTACAGCACTCCTTTATCTTTCTCTTTTTTGTTTTTAATTTTTTCTAATGTTTATTTATTTTTGAGACAGAGAAAGACAGAGCATGAATGGGGGAGGGTCAGAGAGAGAGGGAGACACAGAATCTGAAACAGGCTCTGGACTCTGAGCTGTCAGCACAGAGCCCGACATGGGGCTCGAACTCACGGGTCACGAGATCATGACCTGAGCCGAAGTTGGACGCCCAACCAACTGAGCCACCCAGGCGCCCCGTCCTTTATCTTTTTCTTATAGGCTGATATGTACTTTCTTCATATTTGTTCTTTTTTTTTTAGATTTTAAAATTTTTGTAAGTAATCTACACCCAGCATGGGGCTCAAACCCACATTCTTGAGATCAAAAGTCACACTCTCCGCTGATTAAGTGAGCCAGCTGCCCCACTCTTGTATTTACTCTTGATTTATTCTCTGGAGCAGCTCTTATAAATAGCATCAGATATCAATTTTCAAAATAAAATTTTAGAATACTAAGGTATAAATATTTTCTCATAGTACTTATAATTAAACCTATAATTAACAACTTGCAAACACTACCTAGAAGTAAGGCACAAGTTCATAATTAATAGATTGTAGTTCACAATTTCATTGATGCTTTATAAGTAAAAACAGAAAATGAATGATAGAAAAATATTCTTTTTAATGATCTGATAGATTAAAAATATGAGTTCACTTCTTATACATTTAGGATTTATGTAGATATGGCTCAACATTTATGTATACATGGTAATATCAATTTAGAACATCTCATGTGCTGTCTGTAGATAATGGTTTCACCTTTTTTTATTCTTTTCGCTGATGACAAAGGCTGGGTTTGGAAGACAGTGAGAATACAATACACCATTAAAATCTCTTGTGAGGCAGTTGGCTGGCTCAGTCATTTGAGTGTCTGACTCTCGATTTCAACTTAGGTCATGATCTCACAGTCCTGGGATGGAGCCCCATGCTGGGATGCTTGGGATTCTCTCTCTTCTTCTGTCTCTACCCCTCTCTTGCTCTCTCTCTCTCTCTCTCTCTCTCAAAATACACAAGTAAACCTTAAAGTAAAATAAAATAAAATAAAATCTCCTCTGTCAAAAAACAAAAAAGGAAAAAAATGAGAAAAACAGTTGTACTTCAAGCTAACCCTTTTATCATAGATCATTTTGAAGCATTTTCACATAACTATTTAGATTTTTTTAGACTTCTTCAACTTGGAATAAAGATCTACTTTTTGTAATTTGTTATGCAATCTTGTGAAGGTCAACAAGTCTCACAATCAAAACTCAAAGGTCAATTATCGTGTTGATTCCTTTGAATATTCCACATTGAAGACACTGCTGATGGTAACCACTGGAAACACTTTCCTTTCTTCGTCTCTAATGTGATGTTCTATCTATGCATCATCTATCTATTGTTTTACCAACATCTTTGATTTTTTTTTTAATTTCGTTCACTCATTAACATGGTCCAGGTGTATGGAGCTCCTCACGCCTAGCAAGCTTAGCTTCCACATCTTTTCTGGCAGTGTATTTATCTATAAGTCCTATATCAAATGGTAGTAAATAAAGATTTCACTACTTTCCTAACTTTATTTCCTGGAATTCCATAGGGTTTGGAAACATTTCTGTAATAGCAGTTATAGGGCTTTGATTAATATAGTGGTGTATTCCATCTTTTCATCTCTAGGACATAATATAATGTCTGTCACAAAAATGTTTGTTGAAGAGTTAATGAACAGATGGATGAATCAACTAGCTTGCTCTACTCTATGGCCCATATGACCTCATCCAGAGGCTCTGTTAACCCCTGACTTTCAGATGGGTATTGGCAGGCAAATAGTGGGAAAGGAGCGAGAATGATCAGGATGTGTACTCCATCAACCTCCTGCCAACCTAGTTTTCTTCTATCAGGGTTGCTATGATTTGCAAGTGACGCTTACCGAAGACAACATCTCTCTCAGGTGGCCACTTCCATATAGCTGGGGTGGGAGATTATAGGCATCCTGTGTTGCTAACTGGCCTTACCCCAAGGAAAAGGACACTTGCGTATATCTTTATAACAGGAGGTAATACTACAACGTGTGACGAGGCGCCCACTGAAGTTAGGCTCTGAACTTCCCACAGAGACTGGAGATAGAGATGCCATCTTCCTTAATGATTCCATTTTGGAGTGGTGGCTGTCAGGTCCTTGGGACAGACAGTCCTGAGATGTAAAACTGGTAAGAAGTTTTTAAAAGATTGGCACCATAAAGGGACAGAGACAAAATTTACAGGTGCAATTTTTTTTAAGTAAGTGCTCTAAGAAATGGGAGGCAGTAGACCTCTGTGGTTAGGCCTGTAAGGTTCTGTAAAGCTCTCTGTGATAGAGAGGTCAGGGCTTAGAGGCAGGAATAAGCCTGCTGAAAGTCCAGTCAAGCTGAGGGCAATTTTAAGGCCATCTTGCTGAGCATAATTTAGAAGGAAAGTACAAAGGACTCCATAGAGAGGACGGCTCACACAAATGTCATGTACAAGCAAGTAAAAGAAATTCAGTACATTTGAAGCATCTGATATGAGAGCAAGTATTTTGGAGATAAATCCATAGCAGTTAGGATATGAAGAGTATTACAAGTAAATTGAAATGTAATCTGGTGCAGCAAAATAAAGCATGATTTAAAAAAAACTAAGGAAGGCACAAATGTATCACATAAAGCAAAATCGGAAAGAAAAATGATGTCACTGTGTCTGAGAGAACAGCATTTTGTTAATACAAGTGTGAGTAAATGATAGCAGAGATGAGGCCTTAGAACAATTTGAGGATGCAGCAAATTTGAAGTCTCTCTCTGATCTTTAAGACAGAAATCTTGATAAAACATGAAAAAAGGAACCAGATGTAAAGAGTCGAGAAAGTAGTGAATTGCAGTTGAAAATATTAAAGCAGAGCATGCTATAGAACTTCCAAGAAATCTGGCAGTAAAATGAATGAAAGGTAAAATGTTGCAATTCTTTACATTGAATAAAGTTTAAAAAAATAGTTCTGTATTGGTATATATTAGGATGGCTTTACAGGCTTGGCTGATTGGTACTTTTCCTCTGTGTTCAATCGACCATGTTGATCCAAAATTTGCTTGGTGGGTAAAAACAAATTTCTTATCAGAAATACGTTCATTTCACATGGGTTTATTCCATGCTGATCTTCAACTGTCTGGATTAAACCCTTCCTAGATCCATTTGTTCAATGTTCTGATACTTGGCTTGCTTTAAACCAGTGGCTTTAATGGGTTGTATTTTCAACATTTGGTCAGAAATCTCTGAATTGATTGGGAACTTCCCAATCAACACTACAACTCAAACTCATCTAGGGGCAAAGTTTATTAAGATCCTTTGTACAGATCCTTCTAAGTTATGATGGTGTTTTGTCAGGATAAATCCATTGTAAATTGAAAATATTGTAAGTTAAAAATACATTGAACACACCCAACCTACCAAATATCCTAGCTTAGCCTAGCCTACTTTAAACATGCTCAGAACACTTACATTAGCCTACATTTGGGCAAAATCATCTGACACAAAGCCTGTTTTATAATAAAGTATTGAATATTTCATATAATTTATTGAATACTGTACTGAAAAGGAAACACAACAATTGTACAAGCATAGAATGATTGTACGTGTATCTAGTTGTTTACCCTTGTGATCGCATAGCTGACCGGTAGCTGCCGCTCACTGCACCCAGTGTCACCAGAGAGGATTGTACCACATAACTCTAGTCCAGGAAAAGATCCAAATTCAAAACTCAAAGTACAGCTTCTGTTGAATGCATGTCACTTTCACACCATCATAAAGTTGAAACATGGCCACTTGAACCATCATAATTTGGGGACTGCCTGTATATTGCTCAGAGCTGCAGTGTCAATAAGGCAAGCTAAGCTTCAAGTTTGCCAGTCAGTCTGGAAATATCATTTGCATAACACTGCACTCACTCTGGTACTAAGTCATTGTACCACCTTGAATGGAATGGTGATTGATAGCTACACGGATCAAATTGGAGACACACAGAATGTGTTGAGTGGTGGGAAAATTAGAAAGTTAGTGGGACTGTGGGGGGGTGGACAAAGAAGTTAGGTGGACACCATGCGGAAATGGAAAACGTGACAAAGCAGGTGTTTGCCTTGGACACTTCAGGGCCTATGACATGCTGCTCCTTCAAGGGAAAATGTAAAAATGAGAAATGTGTTAGTCATAGAGAGACTCACTAAAATGAATCATCATCTGTTTGTCTTCAGGATATATTCTCTATTCACTGTAGATCTTTATTTGAGAAAAATGTTATAGTATACTTGTCTAAGAAAGTATTGTTTTAAAAGTTTTACCTCAGAAAACTACTTTTTCCTAGTTTTGCATATGATTTGTACTTCGTTTTTCGGGGAATCATTGTATTACATGATAATTATATACATAACATTATATATACAATGTTACTTCACTCCCAACCCCTTTGGTTAAATAAATGTTTAGTTATATTAATCTATACAATAGATTGTATGAATCTATTGTATAGACTGTATAATCTACAAAATTTTTGTATAAAAATTGGTTAGATATACAATAATATAACTAAAGAAATAGGATTGAGGGGCGCCTGGGTGGCTTGGTCGGTTAAGCGTCCGACTTCGGCTCAGGTCATGATCTCGCGGCCCGTGAGTTCGAGCCCCGCGTCGGGCTCTGTGCTGACCGCTCAGAGCCCGGAGCCTGTTTCAGATTCTGTGTCTCCCTCTCTCTCTGCCCCTCCCCTGTTCATGCTCTGTCTCTCTCTGTCTCAAAAATAAATAAACGTTAAAAAAAAAATTAAAAAAAAAAAAGAAATAGGATTGAGTTTTTAGTCTGAAAAATACTATATACCTAAGAATTATAGAGTTACTATACTATTTATTGATAACTAAATGCACATTTTAGTACACTTACTTATAAGCCACTTTTTTAAAGGCAAAATTCCTGTGTTTTTATGTAGCTTACACAGCATGTAATTAAAACAAAGCATGGGTACTTGCAATAAAATAAAATTATCTCTAAAATTATCTTTATTTTTTGTGACATAATGGATAGTTAAGACAACAGTTACAAATCTCAAAAGAATTATGCTATTTTTCTTGGTTACTCATGTACTATATTTGAGTCTCTGTATTCGAAGTTTCACATCTAGAGTCTCTACCACATTAGCCTCCAATTGTCTAGCTTACTTGCCAAAAATAACAAACAACAACAACAACAAAAGAAAACTTTAAGTTAAGGAAGTTAATTCAGACCTTTTTTTTAGGAAGGCATGCATATCTTGATTAAATATTTGTATGATAATAATATTACTCAGGGTAGAGTAACCATGAAAACAAATGACTCCCTAAATCTCTGTGGTTAATGCAATAAAATTTTATTTCTCATTTGTGTGAGGTCCAGAACTTTGGTCCTTGCTAGGCAGCTCTTGTGGACAGCTCCTTTCCATGCTCTGACTCAGGTGTACCCCACCTTGTATTGTGTCTGCCATTTTTTTAGGGCTTGGGAGAGGAAAGACAGAAAGTGTCAGAGGGATATTCAATTGCCTTGCATTCCAGCCAAGATTATGTCTCATGGCCCCACAGAGAAACAAAGAAGCTGGAAAACAAAGGTATTTATGTATGTCTGGCCACCAGAGAAGCACTAAATATTGGTGAATAGTCTACCACAGTTAAGATGACTTTATTTTTTATTAACATTTTATAAATGTGAATTCTTTTATGGTGAGATCTATGGTTGATGTAAAAATTTTTGAAGTTATTATTGTCTCTATTACCCAGTGAAGACTTGAGTAAAATAATTTGGCTACAATAATAGTTCATTTAGATTTAACATTTAAATCCAGCACTACTTATTCTCTACTCTAAATCACTATGTTTAAGGTCTGCTAAAAAAAAAAAAAAAAATGGAGTGGTGACTACAATGAAAGTTCAGGTATTTTGTTTACCAGGAAAAGTTAAATCTGTATTTATGTATAATTTCTTATAGCTTAAATTATTTGGCATAAATAGTGAAGTCCAACATAGATAAAGTATTTAGGGTATAATAAAAGAACAGAGAATTCAAATATTAAAAAAAATTCTTAAAGACAAAACTGATTTGTATTACCACCCAGGTTTGTCTTATTCTACTTGATTTTGATCAAATTAGAATTGTGTTAAACAGTCTAATGGACTATTACACTATACATTTTTTAAAAAATATACTTATGAGTAATGCAAAATCAAAATAAATAGCTTTCCTATTACCTTTCCCCAAGATAAATTTATCTCTGATCACTCCTCATTATTTAATAAGTCTTTCAACATTAGTAATCTATTAGTCCAAAATGTTTCATGTTGAGCTGTTTTTATACTTGTGCAGTCTTCTCTCTTACCCACTAAGCTTGTCAAAATGTAAATTGCACTCTCTGACCAAAAGTACAGCAGGAGTCCAGCCTGGCTCTTTTTTACACAAAGCCACCAACAGATTTGTTAACAGATGCTCCTGGGGTCTGTGCACATAATGGAAACTTCAGAACCTTACAGGACCCACAGTTTCTCTGTTTGCAGCACAAGAATCATTTAACAGTAGGTGACACTTTTGGCAATGTATAATTAAAGGGCTTGTTTTAGCAAAATTACACACTGTGAAACACATAAGAAAAGGGGAGGGTGTAACATGCATGAGTGTACAATTTAGATTGTGGCAGAGAATGAGCACAGCTGGAAGCTTGACAATTTTGTCTTTAGTTCCTGAGGTCAGATTTAGAAAAGCAAACCACTATGTGTTTCAACATTGTTCACGTTATATATGGATCAATAAGATAATTGAAAGTGTCCTTCCTCTTTATTCTGCTAATTGAGACTGGGAAAGATTATAAATGGGTCCACAACATGACAAATCAGAGGTCATCATTTAATTTGGATGCCACCATCACCTTTTCAAGGTATTCATATTTGATTTCTAGGGGAATAAAGCAAAGAGAATTTCAGTGAATCTGACTTGCATTATTCTGAACACATATGGTTCGATTCTGATTCATGAGATGTAATAGATCTTTAAAACAGGTTAGCTTTGGATCAACGAGGCTAACAGATTGCATCATATTTCTTTTAGAATCTACTTGTTAAGTGTTCTTCATCTTTTGTTACTAAAGGCAAAGGCAATCCTGTAGTTTGGAAACTCTAGTTAAGGGGCGTCTGAGTGGCTCAGTCGGTTAAGTGTCCGAGTTCGGTTCAGGTCACGATCTCAAGGCTTGAGTTGGAACCCCGCGGCGGGCTCTGTGTTGACAGCTCAGAGCCTGGAGCCTCTTCAGATTCTGTCTTTCTCTCTCTGCCCCTCCTCCGCTCACACTCTGTCTCTCTCTGTCTCTCAAAAATAAATAAATATTTTAAAAAAAGAAACCAGGAGCTCCTGGGTGGCTTAGTTGGTTGGGCGTCCGACTTCGGCTCAGGTCATGATCTTACAGCTTGTGAGTTCGAGCCCCGCGTCCAGCTCTATGCTGACGGCTTGCAGTCTGGAGCCTGCTTCAATTCCGTGTCTCCCTCTCTCTCTCTCTGCCTCTACCCTGCTTGTGCTCTTTGTCTCTCATAAATGAATAAATGTTTAAAAAATTTAAAAAAAAGAAACTCTATTTAAAAATATATATTAGAAACTAAAGAGAGGAAATACAATATGTTCCATACCTGACAGTTGTACATCCCATAACTCAATAATAATATGATTATGTTTCATAGTTATTGCTTCCACCGTGGAAGACTACCCCTTTGAACATCTATCACCATTAACTACTTTTAATTACATCTGAAATGCATATAAATGAAATTATACCATATGTACATTTTGTTCCAGCTTTTTTTGCTTAACATTATGTTAGTGAAATTTATCAATGTCATTGTACATAACTAGTTCACTAATTTTCATTAACATAAAGCTTTCCATAATATGGATACATAATTCTAGATCAGTTAATAGTGATGGATATTTTATCTACTATAAGTAGTATTGATATAATAATTGTTTTCATGTATTTTGATGAGCATATGCATTCACCTTATATACATAGATATAGAATTGTTGATTTGCAAAATGTATGTATGCTTAGCTTCAGCAAATATCGTCACTTTTCCAAAGGGAAAAAACACTCCCCTAGTGTACAAAGTAACACTCCCATCATCCATATATTATGAGAGTTACATATCCTTACCAATACTTGGAAATGGGAAGTACTTTATTATATTTTAGCCATTCTAACAAGTGGAGTAATAATTCAGTGTTTTGATTTTCATCTCCCTGATGATGAATGAGGTTGAGCATGTTTCCATATTTTTGGATCATTGGATGGCCTTTATTTGAAGTACCCGATCAAATCTTTAGCTTATTTTTTCTTGGGTTGTCTATCTTGATATTGTTAATTGAAATACTTCTTTTTGTATTCTCAAATTTGTCATTCATACATACACATACACCACACACATGTTTACATATAATCTTTTCCTTATGGCTTGCCTTTTCAAACTCCTAATTGTGTATTTTGAGAAACAGAATTTCTTAATTCTAATGAAGTCCAATTTGTCAGTTTTCCTTTTTTTTAGGTTACTTTTTTTCATGTCATAATTAGCTGACTGTATATGTGTGGGTATGCCTCTGTATTTCATATTCTGTTCCCTTGAGCAGTTAGTACATATGTCAATACCTCACTGTTCACTCACACTAAAATTTTATGAAAGTTAAATATCTGGTGTTATAAGTCTTCCAGTACCACCATTGTCTTTGTTATTATTGATCATTTGCATTTCCGTGTATATTTTATAATCAGTGTGTTAATTTTCATAAAATAATCTACTAGAAACTTGCTTGGATTACACTAAATCTATAGGTGAATATTCTGAAAACATTAATATACTTATAATATTTTCTCTGAATCCATCCATAAGTATAGTATAATCCTAATTTGTTTTTAATTTTTCTCAAACATATTTTATAGTATTATTTTGTTTTGTTTTAAAGATCTTATATAACTTTAGTATTATTTATTTGATGTCTTTATACCTTTTATTAGTAATATTTTAATTTTAGTTTAATTTATTTAGTATTTTAAATTTTATTTTCAGTTTGTTACTGATATTTCTGATCTCTTCAATTTTGTTTTTTTTAATATTTCTTATAATATTTAATTTTATTAAGCTTCACAAAGACTCAGCTTTGTAGTTTGTGGGTTTCTCAATTCTATATTTGTCTTCTACTTTGATTTTTTTACTCTTATTTTTTAATAGTTCTTAACTTCCACATTCATTATGTTTAATTTTTTCCTTTGGCTTTTTAACTTCTTGAGATAGATACTTTAGTAAATCAATGATTTTTTATCTTTTTAAAAATATCCATTTAATTGCATAATTTTTTTTCTTTCAGATTGAAATATTAGTGATCTCTATGTCTTATGCTTTGGAATAGAAAAGAACAAGTTTTTTTTTGGAAGATGAGACTTTGAACGCCAGTCACTCAATGACAACCCATTTGTATTTTATATAAGAGGTTCTAAAAAGATTTTGAAAGGCCAAAATAATAATATGGCAGTTGAAACTCAGTTCTAGAGAATATCACAGTGGTTACATCTACCTAGTGCTACACAATACTCAGGTTATAAGAAAAAGATTTGCAAAACTATATAAAATTAATTATCTCAATAAGATCTACAGAAACTTGAAAAGAAAAAAATAATTTAAAAGATAGGCACCTGGGGTGCCTGGGTGGCTCAGTTGATTGAGCATCCTACTCTTGGTTTCCCTCAGGTCATGGTCTTAGGGTTCATGAGATCCAGCCCTGCATTGGGCTCTGCACTGACAACATGGAGCCTCCTTGGGATTCTCTCTCCCTCTCAGACCCTCCCTTCCCCTCTCTCTCAAAATAAATAAATAAACTTTAGAAATAAAAACAAACAAAAACCATAGTCCTAATTTTCCAATGATTTTTAATTGTTTTTACTATTATTATTATTATTATTTTTTTTTTTGGAAGAGAGACAAAAAGAGAGAGAAAGAGCCAACAAGAGCAGAGCAGGATCTGAGAGAGAAACTGAGATCATGACCTAAGCCAGAAACAAGAATTAGATGCTTAACCAACTGAGCCAAAAGGAACCCCTCCCCAATGATTGATTTTGATTGAAATAAATTACAATTGTTGGAGAAGTGTTAAGCTTAAGTATTAAGATAAGATTAATAATAAATTTCAATGACTGAAAGTGGCTCAAATAACTAGCAGTTGGTGAACTGTTGTTAATCTATCATACAAACTCTGTACTCTGTATTTTCATGTGAAATTTTACTTAGTTCCTGTAAGTGTCTTATGAGATGGATACTGTATCATTCCCATTTAAGAAAGTTGATTTTCTGATCTGCTTAGACTCTGTCCCAAGATCACAGAGCAAATACATGGAGCAGCTTGGAATTTAGCACAGTTCTAGCTGTCCTGGGATTACAGGATCGAACGACTCAAGTAAGTTTTTACTTTTTAAATGTTTATTTTGAGATTGAAAAAGTGAGAGTGGGGGAGGGGCAGAGGGAGAGAGAGAAAGAATCCCAAGCAGGCTCCCAGCTGCCAGCACAGAGCCCCACTTGGGGCTTGATCCCACAAACCACAAGACCATGACCTGAGATGACACCGAGTCAGACCGCTTAACTCACTGAGCCACCCAGGAGCCCCTCAAGTAAGTTTTTCTTAGAACAAGAATACTATTTATTTTTCTTATAGTACAAGCAAAATTATTTTCCTATAATTTTCATCTTGCTCTTAGGATTCTTACCAGTTTATAGACCATAGTAATATAAGTTTCCAAATATAGAATCTGAGGTTGTTTTTGAATCATAGGGGAATCTGAGCCTAAGAGGCTACAAATTATTAGATCAAAACCTCAGGAAAGAAAATATGTTAGTTTTTATTAGTTTAGACTTGAGTTAAAAGCTGAATCTGAATCTTGATCTCCAAGGTTTTGTCTCCATGTTAAAGACTTGGCACTAAATCCATATTCCATAAGGGCTCTTTTCTCTTTGTTTAAATTATGGGGTTTATTATAATTTTTTTCTTGTCTAGGTAAATATGCACCCTCAAACCTCTTAGGAATAGAATATATCTGATTGATATGCAATGGAACATCTCTATCTTCATTATTCTGTGTTTTCCTCTTCCAGTCGGCTGCCCAGGAACCAAACACAATTCTTTCTCCACTATTAAAGCCTACCTGTACTTTTCATTATCAAGTGTATTGCTTTCAATCTAATGGCTACTTAATAAGGACTTTCACTTCAATCAATACTTACAAATCATTGGTATTGATATTTAGATAGATTGTTTACCCATATCACCTTCTGCCAATGAACTAATGAAAACATTTGGATTACAATGTTTCTGTCCTAGAAAACATATTACAAAGAATGATTTTGTGTGTGATTTCCAGGGATTGGACAGACAACTGGTAATGGAATGCCTTCGTATATCATTTTCACTTGAATAAATAAATGTTAAAGGGTTTAATTGACTGCACTTATTAGCATTTACAAAATTGTGAAAGATATTATAGTTTTCAGATATATTTTCCCATAAGAAATTGATTGCTTTACATGGTTATTCTCAATTATTTCCACCATAGATCCTCTATCTTTCATTGGTACAGCTTTTTCTGCCTCACAGTCGCCACCCCCCTTTTTTTAACAGAGGCTTTGGAATACAATGGGACTGGAGGAAGACATAAATTCTTTGAGTTGTAACTGAATCAGTTGTTACAACTTCCTTCAGGATTGCTGTTGGTTGGTGGTCCTAGGGAAACAGACTGAAAATCAGATTGGCAACCAGGACTTTTAGCAGGTGTTGTTTGGGAGAGCAGGTCTGGACAGTCATGCGAGAGCTTCAATCACTCACTCAGAAAGCTCCAGAGCTGCCGTGCCCCTTGGATTTTTTTAGACACCAGGGGGCACGGACCTTTTGAAACCCTTATGTGAACAGTCCTGGGATGCTAGCTGCCCTGGAGAGGGCATGTCACTGGATGAAGCATCTTCTTTTGGATGCAGGAAATTCTGGAGATGGACCAGGCTGTGAGCAATCAGATGAGGCCTGGGTTCTGAAGGAGGACCTGAGCAGCGGTCTTCAGTCACAGTCTCCAAAGGGCATGCTTGGAATCAATATACATATATCTATTTATATATTTTCTGTTTTGAGTACAGTGTTTGACTTTTTAGAACTCAAAATTCTCTCAGTTTTCTCTAAGTTTTGGTATTCATTGTTCATTTCAAAATACATGAAAAGGATTCTCTTATTTCTTTTTTTTTTTTTTCTTATTAATGCAGTATTTGTATTTTCTCTCTCAAACCCTGAGCCAACCACTTTCCCCAGACTGCCTGGGGAGGTATGGGAAAAGGAATGACAAGGCAGGGGGGGTTGAGAAAGCTTCTTCACACTCAAAGATGATGAGAAGGGCCACCATCAGGCAAAAGAGCCCCAAGGCCTTGGAGAAAGGCAAAGCCCAGGATGGCGTAGGAGAAGAACTGTTGTTTCAGGGATGGGCTCCTGGCATAACCAATGGTGAGGCACTTAAACAGTCTGGGTTCCACCCCCAGAGCCAGCCACCCCTACCACGGCAGCCCCAGCCCCAGTGAACTTGACTTCGGTGTGGCTGTCCTTTGAAATGGCGCTGGTTCTGAAGCTGAAGTTAGGAATAAGTGAGGTCAAGGGATGGGACGTGGGGCTGCCAAACTACTGAGGCTTTCATCTGTCAGGGTCTCTGGTGGTCCTAGAACTGCTGCAGTGATGCGCTCAACAACTAAGAGGTGCTCCTCACCAGGAAGGGGCAGGAGACGAACTTTGCACAGGCGGATGTTTTCAGGGGATGAGGGGCTGTGGCAGGGGGGTTGCTCCCATTGCAGAGAAGACAGAGAGGGGCAGGATCTTTTATTTCTAATATGTTTATATAGTTTTAATCGAGTAGGAGACCAGAGGAATGGGAAGGAAAACACAGTACCGTACCAAATGCAAGATGAAATATATTCAAAATGAATAAAAGAATAATTGTAATTTTTCCTCCAAATTTTTACTTACATTGTATTTAGTTAACATATAGTGAATATCAGTTTCATAACTGCAATTTTAAAACAATAATTTTTCATACATATCCTGGAATAACAAAATCATGCAAATAAATAGAGAGTTTAAATAAGGTTTATCCTGAGTGTTTTTTGGTATTTGGACTCATATCTAGATAAAAAAGGAATGTTGATATACCTTTATCAACAAGAATTACATTCAATAACAATGCTTAAAAGAGATATTTTATTTTTTTTTAAGTTTATTTTTTAGAGAGAGTGAACACAAGTGGGGGAGAAGCTGACAGAGAGAGAGAGAGGGAGACACAGAATCCGAATCAGGCTCCAGGCTCTGAGCTGTCAGCACAAAGTCCGACGCAGGCCTCAAAATCACCGGCCTGTGAGATCATGACCTGAGCCAAAGTCAGATACTTAACCAACTGAGCCACACAGGTGCCCCAGGCATTTTCTTTTTTAATTGTTAAACAACTGATTTTTTTTACTAAGCATTTAAGTAAAATATATTATCACACACCAAATGAATTTTTAAAAATATGTTTATTTCCTCTCATATACAACAAGTCTGGATCCATAATTTTAAATTCTAGGTTGTGCTAAGAAATAATTTAAAATGATTATGGAGCAAAGGCTTTCATAAATATTCAGAAACAGTTCTCAACAACTGCTAACATTTATGGGCTGCTGTATCAGGGAACTGTGATGTATACTTAATGTCACTTATCTCATTTAATTCTCTACAGGACAAATGCTAACTCTATGAAGGCTGTCTTCCAGATACAAATCTGAGACCCAGACTGTTAGTGAAGTTGCCCAAGGCCATAAAGATAGTAAGTAGAGAAAGCAAGAAATAGATCTATCTTTACTCAGGTCCAATACACAGGGTGTTTCTACTATTATCAAACTATGGAGTTCAACAAAATTGGTAGTCACTTAGTTGGAATTTGAATCTAAGCAATATAAATAAGATAAGCAGTCAAAGTTCTTGAAACATAGCACTCAGAGGCCATTTCCAACCCATTTTTGGAAAGGGCAACAGGAATAAATATAGATCTAGTGCTGATTGTTCCAAAGTGTATTATGTAGATGGGTATAATAACTATTGTATATGCCTACAAAAAAGGATAATGATGTTGCTCCTTTCCAAAGTCTTTCAAATAAGTATAGGATATAATGGCCTATGAGTATGTATGTATTAATAAATTTATATATATATATATATATATATATATATATATATATTAAATTGCAGGACCTTAATGTAATAATGTGTGTTATAAACACCCCCAAAAGAGTCTCTGGTATGAATCATAACTCCAAAGGTTTTTGGCCAAATAATCTCTTTTTGTTTTAATCTACCATCTCTCAGGACTTATTTCCTTAGGATACCCTTTAGATGCTTCTGTAATATTATGTTAAATATAAATATCCACTCTAAAAGAACAAGGGCACTAAAGCTATAGTTATAAGATGACTGTATCATCTTATACAGCCCTACATTTAGCCCTACATACTTATTTAGCCCTACATAAACTGAAAGAACAATATAAAACAAAAACTGCACAATAGAATTAGAATCCAGAATTTGGATTTAATTTAAGAAATCCACTTAATATTAACTGAATCACTCTGTTTGGACAGATCCAAACATCCTAAAGTCTTTTTCATGCCAACCCACCCCGAAACTTAAATACATACTCTTCACTAAAACAATCTACAGTATTTGTCAGCCTGGGGCTTGGAAGACATGAGGATAGAGCCGATGGAGATTCGAGGGGCAGACGAAAGGACCAAAACATCAATTCAGCAACAAAAAAAGTGGGCAGAACTTCATTGAGGGAAGGGAATCAAGTAAATGGGCAAAGGTGATGAAAGAGAAGGAAAAAAACAAAAAGAACCCAGGCTCCGTGCAGGCTATCTGAGGTCAGTACCCAGGCACAGGGCATTAGAAACAACTTGATATGATTCAGTGACTTTCTGAAAGTGGTGGTTTCTTCATTTCTTTCTGTCTAGAATTAACTCTTCTGAGGTACCTACCCAAATGGAGAATATTAGGCACATGTAGCTAGGGATTGAGATGGGAGAATAAAAGCAAGTGTTTAAACAGTTCTCTCTGTATGTTAAAGGGCATCTGACAGTACAGGGGAAAATATGTCTGAAATGAAGGACAAAGAAGAAAAGGGAAACACATCATTTCAAACAATGTAGTTACTGTTGCTTCATGCACACGGTCAAATTCTCTTATCCTTTTCTGTTAATTCCTGAAAACCGTTCCCAAGTTATTTCACATTTTTCCATTTCTGAAAGAACCATTGTCAAATTTACATGAAGGATAATTTTGCTGAAAGAATGTACTAGCCCTTCTCAATGATATTTATTAATAGACTGGTGAAGTTAATATATTAGATATTTCTCCAATATTCTAATGACTTTTCACCTAAGATCAGTCCATGCAATGTGGTCACTGGGTATGAGCAGAGATTAAGGAAAATACGATTAAGGAGAAGAAAGCTGCTCCAGTTAATTCTACATTTAATTGACATTTTTTAGCCTACTATTTTGCTTATAGAGTGATTTTTTGAGCATTTGAAGAGGAAAAAATATATTTTATCTCTATGTTGAGATATATTGATCATAGGCAACTGGTAAATCACAATAACTGTTCAAATGATAGTCAATAATACAATATATATGAGATAATTTTAAGGTAATATAATACCTAAAAATGACACTTTATCATTATAGAATCTTACTAAAATTATTCTTAGACTTTTAGGCTTCTTCATATTAATTTAGCATTTTCAGAAAACATTACAGATAACATGTGATACCAATTATTTTGATTGCTTAAAAGTCCTGTTTAAATGAACTCACTATTTGGAGGTTTAAAAAATGTGAATAGATCATAATATATTTTTTGAACTCGATTCTTATTATTTCAGTCTAATTTGTCAATTTCCCGACATTTTAGGTTTATTTCTTAACCAGTTGAGGACTGAAAAAGTCAAACGCATTTTTTATCTCAATTGAAAATATTTATTAACATTACTTCATAAATCTATCCAACATTTGGAATTCTCCTTAAGTGCTTTGATCTCTGTTTATACGGTATTTTGATGCTGAAAAGCTTCCAATTTTATTTGAATGGAAATCAGATGTAAAATTTGAATACAAGCTACAATCTTCTACCACTAACCCTCCACGGTTAAATTCTTGCTATATTTTTTCTGGTTCTCAAGTGACAACCATCAGCCATCTTTATTAAATCTGACTTTATTGAATGTTCAGCTCATTGCATTGTTATCTTTTACACATATTAGATGGAAGTTATTTACTCTTATAAGAATTGAATTTGAAATAACAATGGAATTCCATACATAGCTTTGTTTTTCATTATAAACAAGGCATAATATATTTATATGTATTATGTATAATGTAATCCAAATAAAAGTCTGTATTCTTTTTTTCTACTGACATTGACCAGATGATTTTAAAATGTATATAGAAATGCACAGAACCAAGAATAGACAAGGCAAGCTTGAAAAAGAAAAAAAATAAAACAAAATCTACCAGATAATTAAAACAATATGGCATTCGTTCTATTGCATATGAAACGACCAAAAACCAAAAAATGAGTCTAGGAAAAGTCCCACATATATATGATGATTTGATTTATGATAAAGTGGCTGTACAGTATGATAGAGCAAAGATAATATTTTTAATAAAATGTGCCAGAGTATTTGGATAAGCATATAGGAAACAAAATATATCTTGACTCTTACTCCACACCATACACAAAATTTAATTTCCAAGAGATTGCTGATCTAAAAGGCAATTACCTTATAAAACAATATACCTTGTAGAAGATAACAGAAAAAAACAACTATATTAATTTGGAATAGACTAAGACAAGGAGAGCTAATCATCCAGGGGAAAGTTGATAATGAAATTATACTGAAATTTAAAATTTCCATTAAAACAATTTTAAGAAAATGAAAAAGCATCTCAGAGAATTGGAGAAGATATTTGCATTCAGATATCCAACAAAAAAAACTCATATCCCCAAATGTACAAGAAACTACTGCAATTCATTATAAAACACACACACACACACACACACACACACACACACACACTGTATTTCACAGAGATCTTGGGAATTGCTTAAGTGAATGTGACACAACTGAAGGGAAAATGGGAAAAAGACTTGGACAAACTCATCAGAGAAAAGAATAAATAAGACATAAGAGAAGATACTTGACAACATTTGTTGTGAGATAAATTCAAATTAAAAACACAATGCAATACTTCTTCTACTTACACATATAGGAAATACTAACACTTTTTAAATCTGATAATACTAAGTATTGGCAAAGATGCTAAGTAACAGGAATTCTCATGAATTACTGACGGCAGGTAAGTATGACAAAATCAGTTTGGAACAAATCACATGACGGTATCCAGGAAAGCTGAATACACACACTCTATGCCAACAATTGGACTTCTAAGTACATACCCAACAGGACATGTATTTACATACATTCCCCAAAAGACAGATTTCAAATGGCCCCTCTAGCATTATTTGGGACAACCAAACACTGGAACCAATACAAATGTTCATCATCACGTGAATGAAAAATAAATGTGGGCGTATTCACACAATAAAGCACTTGTATAATTTAATTTATGTAGAGTAGAAAGCAAAACTAAAGTATGTTTTTACAAGTCAAGACAGTGGTTACACTTGTATTGTGGGTGGTGGTTAGTGACTAGATGAAGGTATGAAGTGGACTGGGCTTCTGGTAATATCATGTTTCTTGATCAGGGTGTTAGTTATATAGGTGTATTCTATGTATGAAAATTCACCAAACTGTACAGTTAGGGTAGGCACACTTTTGTATATACAATCAATCCTCAATAAAAACTGAAAATCAAAGATATCCTCTATTGCATACTTCTTTTTTTTTTTTTTTTATTTATTTTTGGGACAGAGAGAGACAGAGCATGAACGGGGGAGGGTCAGAGAGAGAGGGAGACACAGAATCGGAAACAGGCTCCAGGCTCCAAGCCATCAGCCCAGAGCCTGACGCGGGGCTCGAACTCACGGACCGTGAGATCGTGACCTGGCTGAAGTCGGACGCTTAACCGACTGCGCCACCCAGGCGCCCTATTGCATACTTCTTAATTTGTCCTCTGATCTCAGAAAGATCTGTAGTCAGAAAGACTACAACTCATACTGGTTTTATTTACAAAATATAAGCGATTTAGAATTAATTATGAAGTTTTAGAGCTTAGCATGGCTTTTAATTTCTTTCATTAATTTAATAAAAATCAAATTACTTATATCTTCTCCAAATCATGTAGCAAGGGGCCACACTTCTCACAATTTTTTAAGTTAAAACTGCTGCATCAAAAACCATTTCAAAATTTGCTCACATCTTTGCACTAAGCTATAAAGGTAGACTTGGAAAGGAAGAGAAATGCATATAAGATTCTACCTTCCCCTTTTAAAGTTGAAGTTCTTGCCCCTCTGCACCTTTTCGAGATGAAGCAATGGGGCAGGAGTGAATTATTCAAATTTAATTTGTTGGTAGATGATGCTTTTAACGTAACACCTAGATAACTTTTCCTTTAACTATGAGTTTGGGTATATCGAAATAAAGAACAGTTAACATTAGATTATGTTATGCATTACCTTCTTCAAGTTCAGGCTGTTTGCAATTTAAGCAACACAGAAACAAATTTAAGCATTCTGGATTATTCAAGGCCGTACCAATCTTGGAGTATGAATTCATTCAGTAAAGAAGGAAAGTTGTGCACAATTTCTAGAAACAAGAAGAAATCAGAAATAACTATAGAGTAAATTTGACTCTATGTTTATTAACAACTAGGAAATAAAATAAAAATATAAATGCAAGTTATTGGAATAATTTTTCCAGATTGGAAGATATATCATGTGCTTATACACGTTTAATATTAACCTGGTACAATTATTTTAGATACATAAGGCTAGACAAACCAAAAATTTGCATAAATTGAAAGAAAAGAAATCGTGTGTGAGATTGTGCACATAGGTTTATGTTTATTAAGATACTAACTGAAATACCAATCAATCTCATTTTGTTCAATGGTTATAAGTTCATGTACTATACCGAGTGATAATGGAAACAGCGATCTCAGCGACACTGGGAAATTTGGTTTTGACAGATTTTATGAGGTAAATGCAAGTTTTATGGAGTACTTGCTCTTCAAACCATTTTTAAGGTTTTCTTTGCTGTAACACACAATTAGTTAAGAATCCAAGCCAACACAGTGCCCTTGTGTATACAGCATATGTTGTAAGTGGCTCTTGGCTGACTTTGCTGAACAAGTTTATAAAGTTGTTGAGTATATTTTCTGTGCCAAAAGAGAAAATAAATAATACTTTTGGAGTGTTATTTTAAGAACATTATTTTACAGTCAGTACCATTTCTGATGGAAAAACCGTTTGCAATGCAACAGTGGCAACCTTGAGATAAGGCTAAAAATATCAAATGAAAAGAATAAAGATGACTTTGCAAAGCATTTAAAAACATGAAAAATGTATTTTTGGAAATAGCTTTATAAAAGTTTACTCTGTGGGGAAATGACCAGATGGTAAGAAGATGAAGGGATATGATTAACGAATGTCATGAATTATTATGTCTTATAGAGGTTAGATGCTCTTTGCATAAATCAAGGATGCATCACATTCTAACTCAAGCCAAACTTCAAAATTATAAGTTATCACAAGTTAAAACTAGATTATTATTACAAATGCACTGAAAAGGGTAAATAAAGCAAAGTATTTTTTTTTCCTTTTTCTATTATCTATCATGAAGAAACATTTTTGAGCTTTGTTCCCTATTAGTGCAGCAAAGAGGTGCATTGTGTAATGCGTTGGTAAGCACAATAGCTTTGAACTGAGAAGGGAAGCCGAGTCTGGGGAAAGGCAATCATGTTTCAAAATATGCAAAAGCTTGCAAAATGGGGTACTCATATCTGCCTTATTTAATTTATAGAAGCTGGATGTAGAAGAGTAGTTATAAAATCAGTAAAGAATATGCGTATGAAAATAACGTCAGTAAAGTGTTATAAAAGATAAGAGTAATAAGATAGGAGCTGAATGGCTCAGACCTTGGGAAGTTATGCTCCCTAGATCTAAAAAGAAACAAATTTATTGAGGAATAATTGACCTATGATCAAATTTATAGATTTAAGTGACTCTACCCCAGCCAAAATGCAGAACATTCCTCTCTTTGCGGCTCTGCCCCTTCCTCCACTCCCCAGCCTTAAGCCATGATTGTTTGGATTGATGTCACCATAAGTTATTTTGCCCGTTCAAGAATTTCACATAAACAGAATCACACAGTGCCCATTCTTTTGTGTCTAACTTCTTTCTTCAACATAATGCTGGAGGAATTCACCCATGTTGTTGCAATATCAAAAGTTTGCCCATTTTTATTTCTGTCGATTTCTACTGTATGAATGTACTACATTTAAAAACTCCATTTCATTTCGGAGGTGCCTGGGTGGTTCAGTTGGTTAAGCTTCTGACTCCTGATTTTGGCTCAGGTCATGGTCTCATCGTTCGAGAGATTGAGTCCTGCATTGGGGTCTGCACTGATAGTGTGGAATCTGCGTGGGATCCTCTTTCTCCCTCTCTCTCTGTCCCTCCCCTGCTTTCTCTCTCTCTCTCTCTCAAAATAAATTAAATAGCATTTAAAAAAATTAAAACTCCATTTCATCTTAAATTTAAAATCCATTTTAAATTCATTTTGTTGAGGATATTTGTGTCATTTCTAGTTATTTTTTTACTTGATGAATAAAACTCCCATGAACATGTATATAGAAGTTTCTCTGCAAACATATGTTTTCATCTCTCTTGGGTAAATAACTAGGAATAAACTTACTGGGTCACCTACCTAGTATTTATTCATGAGAAATGAAAACATATGTCCACACACCAAAGAAACGATCTCCATACTAAGGTTCATAGAAGCTACTTTATTTATTTGTTTGTCTATCTATTTATATTTTGAGAATCTCCTTTGGGCTCGGGGATGAGACTGGATATTAATGGGGGAGGCTGATAGTCTCTTTCCTTGTTAAGCGGATTGATGATTCCATAGTCACACATTCTGTGAACCAGTTAATTCTGGGGAGGGCAACTAATATCTGACTATTACGATAGACTAAGGGATATCTACTTGCTTCTGGACTTTTGAAGTACCACCCTGGGCTCTGAGACATGAACACATGGAACGCATTTGCTGTGGTAGAAGAAACAGTAAGTTTGTTTTATTATTGTTACATTGAGGTGGAGACAGACTGAGTATAAAGAGCATCAAAATTGGCCCCCACTCTTCATGGGGAGGTGGGGTGGTTAGAACTGCAACAGCTCAGTGATCAACTCGGAGTCCTGAGGCAGAAATGGGAGCACGGGTCATGTTGAGCAGCTGAGGACATCTGTCCCGAACAGGGGTCCTGCCGTGAGCATTGGTATTGGCAATTGGCACAGACAGTGCAGAGGGCCAGAATATAGGAATCTATTGAGCAATGCACCTTGAGGACACCCTGAAAATACAACTTGAAAGAGGACTCTTTCTGGGAGGGATTAATATCTGGCTAGCAGGCTTTGCAGGCTTATAATCTAATAGTGTGGTTATAAAAACTACGTATGTTCTAATTTTGTTGTCACGGATTCAGGGAAACAGTGGAAATGGCTTCTGCTCTTGTTAATTCAAATAATTCGTATGTTTAGGGCTTCTAATACTCAACCTTACAGACATTGACCTAAAAGTTATCAACCCAGGATGTATTCTTACTGAGTTACTCTACTAGGCCCATTCAGCTTTGGAAACTCTTAGAAAATTAATGGTGAAATTCTGTTGGAACATTTCTACATTGCAGGCTTGGATAATTATGAGTCTATACCCACTAGTTTAAATACAATTTCTTTTTCTGTATGCATGATACTGCATTAATGTAAATATGCTGTATGTACTACATTACTCTAATAAAAAATATTACATTACACTAAAAAAAAAAGTTCACTGGTCAATGGAATTAATGTTCCCTCTGGAAAAGTCCAGAATTTTTCTCCCATTTTCCTTGTCCCAGGGAATCTTTCTACATTTCTCAATTAAAAATCCTAACCACAACGGTTACTTATTATTTTACTAGAACTAAAGTCAAAGTATTGCAAGACAGACATTACAGTTATAACTTCTGAGTAGGTCTTAACATGCTATTACACCCACAAAGTAACTGAGAATAGGAAATCCATTGCCAAGGGTATCAGAACTGGCATACTAAATTATAGATGTAGAATGTAAAAGAACGTGGTTCCATCCTTTTTTTTAAACAGGTATAATTTAATTTTAATTTTGGCTCTTCCCCTGTCATATAAAGATCTCCGTGCCTTAAAAGGGTAATGTCTCCCTGTAATTATAATTGGTACCTTTGAAATCACAAAACTGTAACAAAGAGCATCCTTCCACAAACCCCTGGAGAATATAGGTTATCACTGGCCATGCAGGCGCAACTCCCACTCTCATCACAAAAACATGAATAACGAAAAATGACCCGCTAATATGTAGCTGCTGTACCAATTTGTAGACACAGGTATTTTATTGACTTTTTTGATTTGAGAACCAGCCAGAAATCTTTACCCAAAATAAAGCACTTTCTTTCCAACTGCAGCTTGCCAAGGGCAATTGTCTGCAAGGTCCCTCTGCATTATATCTGAAATGTGGTTAAAACTTTATTTTATCCATACACATCCCATTTCCATTATTCATGCTATGTAAGTTTCTTGAATAGCAATCTTTTACACAGTAATAAAAAAATTGTTATGCCATGATCTTCTTTAACTCCTTATGCTATGTCATTAAATCTCATATATTTAATACAACTTATTAGCAACTTGACATTCTAAGTAAGAAAGAATTTCGTTTTATATCCTGCTTACTACTGGGAGCAGATGTCATGTCAATCTTATGGATTTGATTCATTCATTACATTTCTTAGATGATGTTTGTTCCTTATTGTCCTAATTTCAGTTTTATGAGGGAATACGAAGTTTCTACTAATATTTGAAACTGAAGGGAAAGAAATCTTAAGAATTCCAGATGTTGCCTGTGGGTCATACAAAGAGTTTCTTGGGGTGGGGGGCAGTGGCTCCTGGGTGGCTCAGTCGATTGAGCTTCCAACTTCAGCTCAGGTCATGATCTCCCAGTTCCTGAGTTCGAGCCCCGTGACCGGCTCTGTGCTGACAGCTAAGAACCTGGAGCCTGCTTCAGATTCTGTGTCTCCCTCTCTCTCTGACCCTCCCTTATTCGTGCTCTGTCTCTGTCTCTCTCAAAAATGAATAAACATAAAAAAATTTTTTAAAAAAGAGTTTCTTGGGCATTTGGAAACTGACAGCAACATTCAGCATCAATGTCAGAAATATAGTCAGATCCTTGGAGAAGAGGAAGATGCAAGGAATATGTGATACTCCTGGGATTTTATCCTATAGAACGCAGCTGTGATATCGGTATAGTTTCCTTTCAAAATGAAAAAAAAAAAGCCAAAATATATTTGACTACTTCAGATATGCCACAAGTATTACTTGTTTTATTACAAGTATTAGTAACACTAGGCATCTTACTTACAATAAGTTATGTGACACTAGAAATAAAATTATGAATATTAATGAACTTTGGAAAATTTGAGGAAAAGAAAAAGCCTCATTAACCTTAGAGTGGTGTGGGAAAGTCTCCAATGTTCCACTCCAATTTTCCTAGCCTGCTTCATCTCCACCATCACTGGAAAAGCAAACAGTGCACAACATCTAGGTCCCTGGTCCCTGTTATGCATCCACAGATTCACAGATGCATCCACAGATGCAATGGTCTTTCCAGTCCCAGCTACCTCACATATCCTCAGTCCTAACATTGTTTTTCTGAAGATCTCTTTAGAGAGGGCGGAGTAAGTGTGGTCCTTCACTTCATTTTTTTTCGTTTTATAATTTATTGGGAAATAGTCTACCACTTGTTCCTTGTATAACTTCTTCAGAAAGAACTTCTCACATTATATGGTAACTCTTCGTTGAGCTGCTCTTCTCATCAGGCTGAAAGAAGCTTTGATGCAAAGCTGGATCTTATTTGCTTATTTTTCTCCCATACCTCACATATTCCTGACACACAACAGACAATCAGTAATTATTTGTTGAATAAACAGAACCATACCACCATGCATGCACAGGCTATGGACATAGAAACATATATGTATACTTTTTTACTTGAGACTGTCTTTAGAGCTAGCAGTTCAAACTGATGTTACTCAATTGATGTGGCTCAATCTGAAGAACGCTTGGTTTTGAGATGCTTCAGTATGTTACTAAGATCTGAGGGATTTATTTGATACTACATAGAAAGGGGATATTATGATGTTATCTGTGATTAAGAAATATTACTTCCCAACATTGTAAAGGCAAGAGATAAGGAGAGAGATTGGATTATTTATAGTGGTGTTAAACTATCACAAATGTACATATCAGAGAATTTGTGATCCTCAGTGTTCTTCCTTTTTCTGATAACACATGACAGAACTAGGTGATGCTTCCAAAATATTTGTTCCTTTAGGAACCAGATGAAATGCCCTCACTTTTTTGTTTATTTTCATGGACCTTCAAATGTGAATCATAGTGTAATATCTGAAAATCTGTATTTTAAGAAAATGGATTCCCAATATAAGGTTTAAAATAAAACTAGAATGTTTTACAAGTACTAGAGAAGAAATAATATCAAATGGAATCAATATTTTTAAACTTGCTATCTTTTACCCAGAAAGCAGTAGAATTTTATATAGCTAAAACTTCACTTGAATGTGTTTTGGCATAATTTGATCAACTGTTATAAAACCAAAACCTATATGATTTTCAGAATTAAATATAAGAAAACTTTCATGCTTCAGTGTTCATTCACTTATAATATATTTACAGAAAAAAAAAAACATACCTCTGAGTGTGACTGAGAAATTAATACCCAGCTCAGAATATAGCCAGAAAACAGATAAATGTATATGTTTTTAAAGCGATGATCAACAAAGAGAAGACTTGAATATAAAATTTGAAAATGCTCTTTTTCTGCAAAATTAATGTCTTTGTATTTGTTTTTTGATAAGTAAAAATTTATTTTGTATAAATACTGACAGAAAAAAATAGAACAAGTAGGATATTTAAGTAAACCAATATAGTTTTCTGTTGTTGAAAACTGGGGAACACATATGAAATATTTCTATGATTAAAAGCAATCACTGAATAATTAAATGAGATTAACCCCAAATCATCATCCCCTGTTTTCAATAGAAAGAACAGCCTTAAAAGTGAAGGAGACACTGATAATGAAAGACTTGCCTTATGTCAAATATAGGAGAGCCAACAGAATGAGATAATGCAGTCTTAAGTGTTGAATGAGGTAGCCTCGAAATGAAATGAAATCTGAAACGAAAAGACACTCCCAATGGTATTAGAGCATTCAGATATGGGCATGATATGTTTATAAGCAATATCTTAGACCTAACATCAAAGATAAAATAGTTTTTAGAAAAAGCACAAAGGAAATCTGCATTACCAAAATAAGCATACCACCGTATTTTATGACTACGCCTGGAGAAATGAGGAAAAGAGGGCACATGAAAGCAGCCGCAGAAGTCATGGAGACTAGAAGTTATATACCACTGGGACTTTCCTTTTCAAGTCCACACACAACAGAAGAAATCTTGTCTGCCGTGGATTCCACAGGGAGACTAGGTTTGCTGAAAAAGTTTGTGCTTCTTCTCTCTCCAGCTGTTGCTACAGCAGGGAAAAGTGAGAAACATACATAGACACAGAGATAAATACACGCTCTCCTGGAAATTGGGTGAGGACGGCCACCATGTTCTGCTGGGGTCAAGTAGTTCTGACTCCTCATCAATATGAAGGGACCTGGTTTTAGAATGTGGTTCAGAAGCTCTCCACCTCCCTTTGAGGTGGGTTTCATTTAAGTACTGCAGCAAAACCAAAGCATTTGGAAATGAAGGTACGAGTCAAGAAAGGGAAGGAGCTAGGAACAATTAAATAGAGGAAAAATTAATGGGCTTTTCTTACTTTTATAGTTCAGAGCTATTTTGTTTTTGTGTAAAATAATAACAACCACAAAATGAACAAAATTACACTTAAAGACTGATCAGTGATTATATATATATATATATATATATATATTTGAAATGCTCATGTGGGGCTGCAAGGTATGGACCATCTAGAGAGAAATGTCAAAGTTCCAGCCCTCCTGACTGCTCCCCAGACACGTGGGGTTATTCAATGATGTAATCACTGAATAGGCTGAGCTAATAATCTCCACGCCGTCAACCTGTCACTCTCCTCCTCAAAAACTCCCCTTATTTCCTAAAACAACCTCTCAACCCTCTTCGTTTCATTGTTTTTTTTTTTTTTAATTCCACTACACTACAAAATCCTGAGAGTATAAGATATAGATCGGCTTTATATTCATAGGGTCTAACTAATGCCGTTACATTTTAAATAATTTAATAAAAATTACATTTCAAATAGATAGCCTGATGTACCCTCACTGAATGGATATGTCTGATATAGACATTAGAATATTTAGATAGACCTCAGGTATTTTCTACAAATACCTTGCGATCTCAGGCTTCATTTGCTTCCTGGAATTTTTGTTCTGATCTGGGGTTACTTTACTACTGCTGTCATTTCATCTTCACGTCATCACTGTCTCCAATATGAAAATTCTATTTATTTTTAATATCAAGTTTAATAATAACAAATAGCATTTAATGAGTGTGCTGCATACCAGCCATCTGGTGTAATTCTACGTAATTCCGAGTGCAGATATACTGTAAAAATGGAGTTTTATTATTACAATCATGGTAATGATTCTTCTACAGCAATAGAGCTACATTTATCTGGGACAACAGGCTCATTTTTCTCAAACAGAATTACACTTCCCTATTCAAACAAATTTTAAATCAGACTTCTTGCCCCCAAATTCGAAAGTAAACTCATTTTACCCTCAGAGAAACAAAGTGCTACCTTTTGAAGTCAGTACACTTTGTATATTTTTCACATGAATAGCTGTAATATCAGGAATGTGTTGAACATGAAATACGCACAATTTTCCCTTGTCAACCACTTAAAATTCTCTAAAATAAAAACAGTTATTTCCTGGGTTTGGTGGTTTTAGTTCCCTCTATAATTTCCATTTATTTGTGGGCAATTAACTTCATTGCCATTCTAACACTTGTTTTGTAAATGAATTTTGGGGGTGGGGGGTGGGAAATCACATGCCTGGTTTCTAGATTCCAAAGTTTTGCAGTATTTCAGAAATAGCATTCTAAGTACTACTCTAACCAAGGTTACTTACAACATCTTTATTATTAAATTTTTTTTAACGTTTATTGATTTTTGAGACAGAGAGAGACAGAGCATGAACAGGGGAGGGGCAGAGAGAGGGAGACACAGAATCTGAAACAGGCTCCAGGCTCCGAGCTGTCAGCAGAGCCCGATGCGGGGCTTGAGCTCACGGACCGTGAGATCATGGCCTGAGCCAAAGTCAGCCGCTCAACCGACTGAGCCACCCAGGCGCCCCAACAACATCTTTACTATTAAAGACAAAGGACACATTATACTTTTCCCATACTTGAACTTTTTAAAATGTGTTGCTACTTATGCCTTCCTGAGTGCACACATTTTAGCTTATGGGGAGCTGCTACCCTAGATTTTCTCCTACATTTTTAGCCTGCTGTCTAGTCTCTTACCCTAGTTCACCAGTATTCCATGATAGCACTTTTGTCTCTTTACATGCTCACCATGGTTAGCTTCATCAAGACCAGGTTTTCTGATTATTCAAATGCTTATGACTCCATCTGGCACTTATTTCAGAATGGAAATTCACCATCAATGTGAACATCCAAGTTTATGGAACACAGTTCTCTATACTTGGTAACACTTTTTAAGTCATTAGCCTTTGTATATAATAAAACTGGTAATTTAAATAAGTGGAAAATAAATTGTTCAATATATAGGACAATTAGCAATCTATTAAAATAAGTGTAGATTTCTATCTCAGGCCAAATATTTAAAAGTTCCATATAGATTGAACATGAAAAATACAAGTTATGAATGACTCATATAAAAAAGAAAGCTAAGGTAAGATTTCTTTCATGGAGAATGAAAGGAGGATGTTTATTTTTTAAAACCTCATCAACAACATCATTTACTTTTAGATTAATTGGTTTTCATTAGTAATTTTAAAGCTCTTACACAAATTTTAAATGATACCATTTACAGTACTGAAAATACTTGTAATTTTGAAAATATTAAGAGCATTCATTTATATCACACGCTATTTTAACAGAATTATAAATTGTTTTATTTTGGTAAAATAGGGATCAATTATATGTTAGTTGAAAGACATATATGATCACAACATATATACTAAATACACTTAAGAAATGTTTTAATGTAGGGCACCTGGGTGGTTCAGTTGGTCGAGCATCTGACTCTTGATTTCTGCTCAGGTCATGATCCCAAGCTTGTAGGATCAAGCCCTGCTTCGGGCTCCACACCTAGCATGGAGCCTGCTTAAGATTCTCTCTCTCTTTCCCTCTGCCCCTCTCCCTCGCTCACAACTGTGTGTAAAATTAAAAAGAAATAAGAATAAATAAATTATTAAAAAATAAATGCTCTAATATCATATATGTACTACAGCAAACCCCTTTTAAAGTGTTGATCTCCTATAAATAAGTTAATTTAATAAACAATCATGCTCAAAAATCATGTGCAATGCATACTTTCCTATGGAGCACATTAATGGAGAGAAAATACTCTAATATTTTATAGCAGTAAAATGTTTTCAAACATTTTTGACCTTGAGAAACCTTTCTAGCAACAGAATTTTAAAAAGAAGATCAATAAAGAATATACATAAAAGGAGAATTGTTTTGGTTTGAGTGGGTTTAAGGGGTAGAGAGCCCAAAATACATAGTGATATGCAAAGCATGCCTGAGGAAGCTCTGAGCTCTATGGAATGCAGTTCTGTTTAATCATTTAATACCTCAAATTAATCATTTTCCAACACTATTCTAACCGACCATTAGTTACTTTTACATATCACAGTTACTTTTACATATGCTTGACCTTTTCTCTGTATTTCTATTTTCATTCATCCATATTAGATAAATCTTACTCATCACTAAAAAGAATATGCCATTTTAAGTAAGGGAATGGTGATAATTTTATTACTGCAAAATATGTACATGTAATAGGGAAATAAAAAAATAGGTATTTATTAGGGCATATGAGATGTAAGTGAATGAATTTAGAAATTCACTTCAACCTTTCACCTGTACAGTATATAAAAATTAGAGCTATGCTTTAATTTTCTAAGCAGTGATTTGTAAAGAAAATTAGGACTAATTGCATGAAAACCAAAACCAAAGCAAAAGTCAGCTATAATTCAATCTTTTTTTAAATGTTTATTTATTTTTGATAGAGAGAGACAGAGCGTGAGCAGGGGAGGGACAGAGAGAGAGGGAGACACAGAATCCAAAGCAGGTACCCGGCTCTGATCTGTCAGCACAGAGCCTGAGGTGGGGCTTGAGCTCACAGACCACAAGATCATGACCTAAGCCAAAGTAGGATGCTGAACCAATTGAGCCACCCAGATGCCCCCAATCTTATTTTTGTCACGGAGGAACTTCCCTAGTTAAAAAGTGATTCCATAAGACTGCTGCTAAGATTTCTTCATGACACAAAGTGAAACTGTAGCAATAGCTAACTTAGTCTGGATATCCAAATTGATTAGATTTTGCCTCAGTTTTTTTTTTTTTTTTCTTTTTGGCTTAGTTGAAAGTTGCTAAATAGAAAACTTGAGTATACAAAGAAAGATAGAGAAATCTATTGTTTTCATGACCAACCCCACTATTTTAAAGACAGTGTATGATAGTTATACTATATTCACCAAAACTCTGTTGCCTATTTATGATTTACATACACAAATATATGTTTTTATGTACATGTGAAAATATAGATTTCACATTTTATAATAAAAAGATTTCAAAATTTTTAAAGAGGAAATTAGTGGCCCAGCAATACAGATTAGCTTTGCTGCTGTTTAACTATAATAATTTTTACCCTACTCCAGTATCTGTACCTCTTAACTATAATGAGGAAGCATTCCCATCTCACTTGTAAGACATTTTTTTAAATAGTATAAATTGCAGCTATTACCTTTAAAATTTAGACAGGAAGATGATGCATAAAAATCAATGTCCATTAAACTTATGTAAATCAATTGTTATCAAGAAAACTAAATGAGAACTTCAGAAATTCTGTGTTCTCCATCTAGATTAGCCTTGCTACACTAGAGCCACAAAGAAGCCATTCCTCTAACCAAGTCCTCTGTTTTTAAGGCCACATTCTTTTTGTATCTTAAAAGACTTTCCCCTTTTCCCTATCTCCTTGTGGCTAAGGAATGGGGAATGCTCCTTTTTTCGGTACTTTGTCACCTCTGAACCTAGATGACAGTCAATGAGTTTTGCTAGCTGTATGATTATCCGGTCAGCATGTTATCTAATTAAGAACTAGACATCGTAAAACATCCACATAGCCAGATCTGTCCACATGAGGAAACACACACACACACACACACACACACACTGCTTAACATGCATTAAAACTGCATCCAGATAAGCTATAGTTTAAATTTTGTTTTCATTTTTGGAGGTATGGACCATAGGCCAGTGACTTACCTCTTTTAACCCTGAGTTTTCAGAGCTAACAATATCTACCCATCAGAATTATTGCAAGGTTTAAAGATATCCAAGTGAATTTTTTTGTCAATTTCTAAGTGCTATATGAAAATATAAATTATAAAATATAAATGAGATGAAATCAGACATCTGTGTCCTAATTTTAAAAAAATTCAATGCATGAAAAACCAAACATATAAAACATATACTAGCAACCAAAATTTTATATTTAAAAATATATTAAAAATATTTTTAAAGACAGCTCATAAAATGAGAAAGATAGGACAAGAATTTGTGCTTTGTTTTTTAAAATTTCTTTTTACAGTTGCAAAAGTGACAACTCAAGAGATTAAATTGCTTACCAAAATTCACAGCATAGTAAGTTCAGGGGCTAAGGGGCTTAGGTGTTACTAGCGTATCAGAACTTCCTTTTATTTCACAATGAGGATTGACATAAATATCTGTGTACAGAGTAATATTTAAATGAGTCAGAATAAGCGTGGAGTCTCTGTATAAGTATTGTACTTTCATTTTTATTTTATTTTATTTATTTTTTTATTTTAGAGAGAAAGAAAGAGAGGGAGAGGGGTGGAGGGGGAGAGAGAGAAAGAGAGAGAGAGAGAGAGAGAGAGAGAGTCCCAAGCAGGCTCCATGCGCCAATGAAGGACTCTGTCCCACAATGCTGAGCTCATGACTTGAGCCAAAATCAAAAGCCAGATGCTCAACCAACTGAGCCACCCAGACACCCTTTACATTCTTCTTCTAAACCCCACCCTCCCTAAAAAAAAAAAAAAAAAAAAAAAAAGGTAAAAAATTCCATATCCAGAGCCAGGGAAAGATGAAAGAGAAGCAATGGGTATACAGCAGAAAGCAAGGGAAAGATCCAGCAAAGGATAGGTACACGGAATATAGTAGAAAAGAAAAAAGACACAAACTTAAGGATCAAATTAAAAATGGTAGAACAATAAGCTGAGGCTGGCTGAAAGCAGAGAAACATCAAGAGAAAGAGACAAAATACCAGAGGCACTTCCAACTTCTATTTCTTGATCATGTGGCAGAAGAAAATATTTGTGCTACCATTGCAGAAGCACATATTATTCAAAGCCTATGAAATTCAAAATTTAGGCAAGGCACAGGGTTTCTGAAGCAGGCACTACAGAGGCATTTTTCTTCACTAGTGTCCTAAGTGCGCGGGCTTCAGATGTATGAAGGGCAGCCTCCTTCAAGCATCTGTTCAGAATGATTATATGGCTGAAACAAATGCAGGGACACAGCAGAAAACGAGACATAGTCCACACTCCAGGAAGCCCAGGATGTTCAGAGAACAGATCTTAAAAGCAAAATGCACATATTGAGTGTATGACACAGAGATGAAAGTCGGCCTCAAGTATGTGTGGTAATGTTGCCTGAAGATTTTAAAACTTTCATGCAGAAAGCATGGCACATTCCCTTTGCTGAGTGGAGATGCTGTCTACATAAGTGCATTCTTCCTTCTTCCAGAAATTGAAAATTTAGTGGCATCATTATCCCTGAAGATGTCAAATTTCTAAAAGAACTGAATCTAAGATTTGTTTTTCTTTCATCCTGTCTCTGCTTCATGCTTTAAGACTTTGGTCTTGCAAAAGAATCGCACGGGTCTGAATTGTATGAAAATCAGTCCTGGGTTCTGGAAGCACACTTTTGCTTTCAATAAATGCTTTAGGTGCTGGAATATGTTTGTATTTTCTTAATGTCATGCATTTAATGCTGTGTTAATGTTATGAGGAGGACATTTGAGAAATTTGGGATCAATTTGATTCAGCCTCAAAAGACCTGAGGAATTACACTCATTTGGGTGGAAAACAGTTTACGCTAAAGTTGCCAGAAGAAGCCGGCTTTTCCCTGGGCATCAGGGCAAAACCTCACTTGTTGGAGATGAAAAGAATAATAAAATGGTTAGGAAAATATTTGGTTTATGATTCCTCTGATCTAACCTTAATGAATTTGAATTTTTTTTTTTTTACTTCTAAGATTCAAGGCAAATACATTATCATATCAGCCTTGCTGACTTTTTGAGATTTGGATCAGCAAAAGGTATTCATATTATTCATATAAGGGATTCACATACGGGGCTGAGTTACTGAATGAGGTGTACTTAGGCTGTCCTTTGAGCTCACTGCATCACTTTCAGTGAATTGTACTGGATATGGCTTGTATATTTTGAATGGAAAATGGAATAGAAAGGAAACTTGATCTTGGAGTTAACTATTCAGACCCCTTTCAGGACCTTCCTGTGGAAAAAAAGCTGAACTGTTGTCCTGGGATTCAGAAAACTCAGAGAAGCAATGGACAGATGGAGAGAGCCTCATGAAGATGATTCAGTAGTTCTACCTTTTCTTTTTCCCCTAAGAGGTTGACTGTTGGATTAATGGCTAAAACAAATAAGAGAAGAAAAAGCTATAAAACATTAGACACATCTATCACTAATGTTAATGTGTCAATGAAGAAACTTCCTTTTCACTCTAATTAGAGGGAAATAGTAATAAGGAAGTTATTTCTGTTCATTCAAACGTCTTTCCTCACTCCCACATCTACTGGGCAGGAAGGGATTCCTAGTGGTGAACTTCAAGAAAGAACCTGAACGTAATAGACAGGTAGGAATCCTCTCTAATTCTCTGAGCTCTAGTAACCCGCAGTAGGCATGTACCTGCTACTACTCTATGTGTCTCTACACACACATATATACAGCCTACTGGGTGTTCCTCTCCTGGGTGGGAGCCTTCAGTTTAGGGATGCAAAAGTTTAATAAAGCTGATACATTATTCAACATTGGTCAGATTGCTTTATCTTTGAATTGTGCGGAGCCCACGTAAGCAAATTGATGTGATGAATTTTTGCTCTCATACCTTATTGACAATGTAGTTCCTCCATTTTTAATGCCCAATACCCTTTATTCAACCTGCAGTTTTAGTTAGCTGCTAAGATCAATTCATATGGCCTCAGTTCTGCGGAAATGTTTTTGGAATGTCTGACAGAGCTGTTTGCTCCAATTTCCCTGATGACACAACCAAGAATGCATGATAAATAGCTCAAAGATGGTATTTATTTTTTTGTCCCATCCATACAGTATTAAAAAACTATTTATTCAACAGAACGATCACACCCCACTTTCACTTTTGATATCATACATAGCCTTCTCAAGTACACAGATCTATGGGAACATTTTAATCAAATCATAAGAACAAAGCTTTGGAGCAAAAAAAAATTATTCTGGTTTAATATCTTTGTTGTGCTTCCTTCAAAAATGTTGAGCCTGGTTTCTTCATCTCTACTAAAAGAATAATTCCCACTCAATTAGTTGTTTTTAGAAACACAAGGGATGATATATAAAGGTACACATAAATTTCCTGCCATGTGGTAGACATTGACTAGAAATTAGCCATTGTAAATCAGGATAAAAAGGACTATTGCTTTTAAAGAGGGAGATATTTCCACCTTTTAAGATCAAATTACTATTTCTTTATCGAAAGATATATTTTTTATTACATATTCCAAATAAATGGACAGTCTAGCTAAACTGCTGCATTTTAAAAATACCTTCTCCCTTTCCCCCATTTACATCTAGGTGATTTCACAAATTAGGGTGTGGTGCCTGGAGGTTGTCAGCAATACCCAAGAAGAAAAATGCATTCATATTTGGTTATATGAAATTAATAGCAAATTATGAAGAAATATCAAGGCTATTCTTCCCCAAGCCATACATTTAAAACTTCAGGATGATTTCCTAAAGAATAAAGGAGAAAAGGTAATTTTACAATCTCTAACATTTTTATAAATTTAATTGGTGCATAAATTTGTCCAAAGCTTTAAGGAAAATAATATAGAAAAGAATCAAATTTATGTCCCAGGCAGTTTAAGTAAAATCTGAATATTTAGTTTTATACGTGTCATTTTCTTTTATTGATTAATTGGGCATTCAATACAAATATTTCTGTTTTTATCATTCTACTTGTGAATAATTAGTTTTTTTTACCAAGTAGTTGAACCAAAATTAAGCAACCGCAATTTCTCTTATGTGTTACTAAACTTATTAGGTGTTTCTATTTTTCTAGGTCTTTACACTGCCTTATATGCCTTAACTGAAAACTTTGTGGTATATTTGTGAGTAACTATCCACTCTGAATCCTGAATATATATTTAGTTTTTAAAACCATTACAATATACATTTTACGAATTATCCAACTCAAAGAATGAGGCTTTTCTCTATACAAATGGCAATCTCAGGCAAATATTTGTGCACAGCTCTTCACACTATGCAAGTGGTGAGAACAGAAAGCAGAACCCTCATATAAAAACTGCAGAGGAAGAAGGATATTTAAAAGACAGCTGACAGTCCCCTACCTAATTTTCATTGTACTGATAATAGATTTAATGACCCACAGTGTTACAGTTTAGGCATGTTGCCTTCTTTCGCTTTTCATTTATTATTCATCAATTCAACAAATATTTGCTAGCTGCATACCATGGGAAGACACTGTGAGAGGAGCTGGAAACACACTATTAAGCAAAAATAGCCAGAGTCCCCCCTGGCTTTCATGGTGTTAAAGTCTTGGGGACACCGATGAATATGGCAGACTCAGTTTTTATACTCAAGGATCACACAGTCTTGTGGTTGATAGAGATGCAAGCAAATCATTAAAAGTCTATAATTAGCAGTTGTGAAAACAGCATTGAAGAAGTATAGAGACATACAAACATATGACAGTAATGTTTGTTACAGAATGGGCTTTGGGAAGGTGATCTGTGATTTGAGATCTGAAGGGTGATAACTATTGTCAACTGGAATTGGGAGGTAGCCGGCCTTGAAGAGGAAAAAACAGTTTGTATAAAGGCACGGGGAAAAAAAGAAATCATAATGTTTGCTTGAAATTGTAATCAGGGGGCGCCTGGGTGGCGCAGTCGGTTAAGCGTCCGACTTCAGCCAGGTCACGATCTCGCGGTCCGTGAGTTCGAGCCCCGCGTCAGGCTCTGGGCTGATGGCTCGGAGCCTGGAGCCTGTTTCCGATTCTGTGTCTCCCTCTCTCTCTGCCCCTCCCCCGTTCATGCTCTGTCTCTCTCTGTCCCAAAAATAAATAAAAAAAAAAAATAATAAAAAAAACAAACGTTGAAAAAAAAAATTAAAAAAAAAAAAATTGTAATCAGAAGGTGCTGAGAAGACAGGAGCTTGATCCTGCGGCTCCATATAGAAGTTAACTTCATTAAGAAAGCACTGAAGGGGGGCGCCTGGGTGGCTCAGTCGGTTAAGCAGCCGACTTCGGCTCAGGTCATCATCTCGCGGCCCATGAGTTCGAGCCCCACATCAGGCTCTGTGCTGACAGCTCAGAGCCTGGAGCCTGTTTCAGATTCTGTGTCTCCCTCTCTCTGACCCTCCCCCGTTCATGCTCTGTCTCTCTCTGTCTCAAAAATAAAGAGGGGCGCCTGGGTGGCTTGGTCGGTTGAGTGTCCGACTTCGGCTCAGGTCATGATCTCACACTCCGTGAGTTCAAGCCCCGCGTCGGGCTCTGTGCTGACAGCTCAGAGCCTGGAGCCTGTTTCAGATTCTGTGTCTCCCTCTCTCTGTGACCCTTCCCCATTCATGCTCTGTCTCTCTCTGTCTCAAAAATAAATAAAAACGTTTTAAAAAATGAATAAATAAATAAATAAATAAATAAACATTAAAAAATTAAAAAAAAAGAAAGCACTGAAGAGCTTAAAGAGAGGAACTATATGATGCATTTTAATTTTTTTAAACAAAAGATTACTCTGTTGACACTGTGGAAAACAAATCGGGCTGCTGGAAGTTTAATACGAGTAAAGGAGGGAACTGGAGTAAGGGATGTAGGTAATAGAGAGGCAAGATCACAATGTCTTAGAATTAATGGTGGTAATGGAGACAAAAATCATGCATACAAAGATATTTAGGAAAACAAGCTCACAGTTGCTAATTGATACAGCATGGCAAGGCTTGAAGTCTGAAATCACTTGTACTTTTCCATATTCAAAACAAGAAATTCACCAATGCTCAACTTTCTCTAGCCTTTCAGTTCTCACCTCCTGAACACCTCTACATAGCTTGGAGAACTAGCCGAAACAGTTTTACAGAATATGGAGTATGAATGGACTATTGCTTTCTTTATGGGCTAATCCAACAAAACTAGGATTTATGACTTCAGGAGTCACTTTTCCTACAGACAGATAGGGAACAGTAGATACAATGGAAGGTCACTAGTTCACGTCTGTCACAAGCCCAATGACTCATTCCTGCAGATAAACCTCATAGCAATAAACAGAATCCACAATTGCACACCAGCAAAATGATGGATGACCACATGTCATAGATTCAGAGACTTACTAGTGAATAATAGTCCTTGCCACGGCCTACAAAGCTCGACTTTTTCTTATTTCTACCCACCTCCGTAAGCCCTGCTCCAACTCTGCTCAGCCTGCTCTTTGTGCTAATTCTTGTAGACATCAAGTGCCTAAGTTAGGACCCCTGTAACGGCTGCTCTCTCTGCTGAAAGTTTTCCTGCCACATCCTCCATTGCTTCTCTCCATTGCTTTATTTATTCAAGTTTCTGCTCAATATCTGCCCTTCATGTCTCTGTTGATATGATCTTTAGTGGCTACTATCACTCAATATCCCCCTAACTTACTTATTTTTTACCCATAGCATTAATTAGTACCTGATATTATTTTATATTTCAAAAATGTTACTTGCTTTGTGATAGACTGAATAATGCCATATTCCCCCCACCCTGCCACAAAATGTCCATGTCGTAATCTCCAGAACCTATTACCTTATACCATAAAGGTGACCTTGAAGATATGATTAAATTAAGGATTTTGAGATGGCTGGGTTATCCAAGCACACCTAATGTAATCAAAAGGGTTTTATAAAATGGAGACAGGAGGATCAGAAGAGTAGAAGACACGATAAGAGAACCAAGAAGCTGGAGTAACAAAAGGAAGTGGTCATAAACTAAGGAATGCAAACAGGATCTGAAAGCTTAGAAAAGGAAGAATGTAGATTATTCACTGAAGCCTCCAGAAAGAACACAGTTCTATCTTGGTTAAAGACTACTGACATCCAAAACTATAAAAGAATAAATGTGTGTGGTTTTAAGCCACTGAATCTGTGATAACTTGTTACAGAAGTCATAGAAAATTAACAGTTACTTTCTACCTCCTCTACCAGAATATAAACTTCAGAATATTAGGGACTTAATCTTGTTTACCACTATGTGTTTATGTGTAGACACTGTGTGTTCAAGGTAGGAAATTAATAACCATTTCCAAAATAAATAAATTACACTGTGAATTAATATGTGCTAATCAATATACACACAGAAATACACACACATACGTGCACACCGCAAATACACACACTCATATGCCTGGAAAATACTGTATACTATTCATGATTAATTAAATATAATCTATACATGCATTTCAAAAACAACTGATTAAACCTCTTTTAGTTCCCACAAATATACAAAGAATGCAAGTGAGGCAAGAAATGATAATTTCAGTATAATAACCATACCCTAGTACACAGATGAAGCATGTTAATCGAGGAGATGAACTTCTATATCAACATCTGGTGTCTCCTGTTGCAATGCAGTTGAAATGAAGGTCACATGGCTATTATAGCTTAGAGTGAATATGCTTTCTGGACATAAAAAAAAAGAAAGAAAGAAAACCTTCTTTGCAAGCCAGCTAGGTTTTCAGCTCTAGGTTTTTCAGCAATAGTAAGGGATTGACTTTTGGGAGAAACAGTGAATAAACATAACTCAGCACTGAGCAAGAAAATACATTATCTCCTTACTACTGAATTTAAAGGCTGATTTTTCAGCCCTTCGGGTGAGCAGGATTACCACTGGAGCCAGCCAGGAGCTCAACAAACTCCACTGTAGGCTGCCCTGGCAGCCACCCACTGTGGTATCCTGGCAACCCTGGATGTTTCATTCAAGCCAGAGGCCTATAATAGTCCCACTTTGGACTTAAGAGTGGTATTGTGATGCACAATTTGTTTAAAATTAAAATAAAAAGACCATAATCAAATGTAATTCAGATGCTTATATCAGTAAGTGGTTTTATCTCACTAGTTACACATTGTGGCTCCCTTTGCGCACTCGTTATATAAAGAGGACAATCTTCAGCTTCTTCCTTTGCCAAACAAATTCCTTACCTACACAGATGATGTGATTTCCTAGTCCTCCAATGTATTCAGCTATTAAAATAGAATAGCAAATGTTGGAAATTTACATAGAAGCGATCAGCAGGGTTCATTTTTAGAATAGCTAGGATTCCAAATAGAGATGCTGGGGAGCTGCAATCTGCCATTTTTATGTTTGAAAGAAAGGCCTATTCATTCAATGAGTAGAAATGAGAAATCACACAGCAATCATTTTCTTTAAATGCCATGGTCAATATAAAGCTGTTATGTGCTTTATTTTATGGAAACACGCTCATAAACAATTAAAGTCCTTTTGCCTGTGTATTTAGTTATATTTTAAGCAAAGCTGGTGCAGGTAGAACTCAGAACATTTAAACACCGAAGATTTATCAAACTACTATCTATCCAGATAGTATGCCAAGAAACCTGAATCATACTATAGTTAATAAGTGTTTTGAGAAACATAACATAACAACTGGGTCTTGAGCCTGATTTAGCATTTGGCTAAAACAAATTACTTACAATTCTAGTAACATTTGTATACCCAGTTCTATTTATCTCTTTAAATAAATATTGGATTAAAATTCCCATATAGTAAGTAGTTTTCCAAATTCACTTTAAATATACACTTAAGATGCCAACAATTTTGATTTTGTGTCTATTTGATTTTTTAGAAAGCCCTGGTGGTTTATAAATTAATTAAACACTTACCTTTTAGTAAATACATTTTAAGACATTTAACACAGTTTATTAAATTAAGAATGCAGGTTGATAGGCATTCGATGTTATAGCTTATAGGCAACAGTTTCTTAAATATTATACCAAAAGCAAAAAAAAATAAAAAAAATAAAAAAAATACAGTTTACTATTTCTTAATAAATGAAATACAGATTTGTCACACGATTCAGCCAAATCCACACCTTAGGGATATCCTTAAGAGAGGTGAGAACATAGGTCCACACAGAAAACAAAATGTATTTTAACATTCATAGCACCATTAGTCACAATAGCCAAAAAGTGGGGAAAACCCAAACGCCCATCCACTGAGGAATGGAGAAACAAATGGTGTATCCACATGATGGTTATTATTTAGCTATAAAAAAGGAACGGACTACTAACACATGCTAGAACATGAATGAACCTTGGAAATTTTATGCTTGTTGAAGGAAGCCAGACAGAAAGACCATATATTATATGACTCTATTTATAAAATATTTAGAATATGCAAACATAGAGAGACAGAGACTAGATTAATGGTAGCCAAAGGTATAGGAAAAGGGGGAATTTGTACTGACTGGTAATAGGTCCAGGATTTCTTTTTGGACTGATGAAAATATTTTGCAATTGCATATGATGATAGTTGCACAGTTTTGTGAATATACTAAAAACCACTGAATTTTACATGCAAATTCTAGTTAAATTTAAAATAAAAGAAATTGAGAAATTTCTAACTAAATCTTGAAGGATTCCATTTGTTATTTTACATTAAGCTCAAAATTATGTCTATTAGCACAAAAGAGATAAAGCCAATGGAATGCAACACTGATCAAGTTTTTATTTTCCTTTAGAGATATGCCACGTTACTTTTAGAAAGAGAAACTTTTGGAAGCAGATAAAATTTGTTTGGAGCTATGGTTTGAGATCTAGGGAAGTCCACCAACACTATTATATTTCAATTCCCTCACCTGTAAAATTAGAATCTGTATTTTTTCAGAGTTATGGTTAGATATGGGAACAATGCATCTAATGATCTTAACATAATGTGTAATACAGAAAAGGTGTAAAAATTAGTGGTTTTTTTTATGATGATGATTACTTATTGTTTTAGTTGTATTATCTCAATATTTTAATGAATGCTTTTGACTGATTAAATCTTTCTTTAGTGGATTAAAATTCTATTTGATTTTAACCACTTATTCTGGATTAGTTATAACACAGTTGTTGAATGCTGAAGGTCAAGGAGGAATATGCCATGTTTCCACCTTCATTCTCCCAAAATAAAAAGAAGTGCAATAAGAAGCAATAAAAAATGTTCTACTTCACATCTTAACAGAGATACTTCACACGAGTGAACAAAAGTGGTTTGCTGCTCAAGAGATTCTTTTGAAACACCCTATTAAAATCTCATCACACTGTGTCACATTTCTCTCCATGAGTTTACAGAAGTACAAAATTATGATAGGTATTGGTTTCCCCACATTAGGAGTAGGCATTTGGTACTCTGAAACAGCGACTGTAATGCTTATCTAAATGGTAATATCGATATTGTAGCTTCAATTTCTTACGACTAGGGATAGGTTTTTCTCAAATATTAATAATATGTTCCCCCAAACAGATTGGTCAATAGAGAACTGAAAGATCGCAATGATGACTTCTTATCAAATAGACTTGGTTGTACTGAGATTACATGCAAGCTAATGTAAGATATCACTGATATTCTGTAGGCTTTCATATGACAATATGATGCAGTTTGTGCATATATGCAGTGTCTCAATAAGGAGATCATAGGAGCTAAGAGGTCCCTGTAGAGACTGTAGATATTGATGGATCTCTGAAACCATACACAAACCACATGCTTGGACGTGTTTTAGAGAGACAGTTTGTACTTTTAATCAAACCATTAAAAAACTTGATGCAATCACTTTAATACCCATGTTAATGGCATGCACTTGCTGAGTCCACAACAAATATTCATAACTATTTACCTCCATATCAGAAGCTCACAATGAACACTTGACAAAATTTAAGTATAAACTTTTCCTTATGTGACCTGCATTTTAATTTTTTAATGTTTATTTATTTTTGAGAGAGAGAGGGCAGGGGAGAGGCAGAAAGAGAGGGGGACAGAGGATCGGAAGCAGGCTCTACACTGACAGCAAAGAGCCCAGCCCTACACAGGGCTTGAGCTCACGAACTGTGAGATCATGACCTGAGCCCAAGTCGAACACTTAACTGACTGAGCCACGCAGGCGCCCCGCATTTTAATTTTTAAAAACAAATAATATTCAACAAATTTAATCAAAATGTGTAAAGAATATTAATATTGATCCTTAAATTGTCCATTTGGCAAATCAGCTCTATTCATAAATAATATTAGTTTATTTCGTAAGTAAACTACTATAGTCATAATAAATGCACTCGTAACATTAAGCAATATTTATAACTTTTTATAAAGTTATGACTTTTCAAATTTATACTCTGCTAAATGCAGTCTAATGTACATTCCCCTGAGGAATTGCTTTAAATGAAGCTGGGTTGCTAGAAATGTAAGCTTATTAACATCATCCATTTTCATTTTGAATTAAGCTACACTGACTGCATTTATTGAACGATTAACTCATTGCAACTCTGGAAATACCCTCTGTCTAATGGGAAAACACTATATAAAACAGATCAAAGGTTTGGAGATCTGGACAATCCTATACAAATAGAAAGACACCTCAGTGTCCCTTCCCTCAAAGATGCTGCACTGTTAATGAGGACGTGAAGAAGAGGGAACCCAAACTGTGGCCAAAAGCAGCAGATACTCCCCACTTGGATGTCAAGTGCAAATGTAGTCTGCTTTGTGTTGCAGGGAATATCTGTCTCCCACAGACATCAGTGGCAAGTCAGATAAAAGATAAAACCACACTCTGAGGCACATTTGACACGTAAAGCTGGATGAATGTCGACAACAAGAGAAGAACTGGCGTGATGCTAACAAGGTTCCAAATAGGCATCCTTGTTCATACCCCTTCCCCCCACAGCACCAGTTTGGCATCCATGTTCTCTCAAAAGTGCTTTGGGGCAGCTATGGGATCCATGTAAGAAATTATGAAACCATAGGGCCGTCCAGAAATGAGGAGGGCCATTTTAAGAAGACAGGCCTACACCCAGGTAGCTGACTCACCCACTGAAGTCTCAACAGTAGACCCAGAAACAACTGCATAAACCCAGAGAACTTCACTAACCCCCTGTTTTAGATTGAATTCTGTCATCAGCAACTTACATAAAGAGATCCAGGGGAGACTTACCCACTGGTGTGTGGGTATGAGTATACAGACCTTGGTTATGGCTCTAGACCCTGAAGTACCTATAAACTGACTCCACCCCACTTGGCCACAATCCAGGTGCTCTTGGAGAACACTGACTTAGAGAATCACCCATGGATAAGAGAGCCTTTTTGGGAGTCCAGGATTCCAAGGAAGCAGTTCTACCATACTCCTGGAGCAGAAAAGCCAAAATTAGATATATTGGAGAAGACAAGAGAAACAGTTGGACTTCATCTACATTATCTTACCCCCAAGGTAGTACAGCTCAGTGCCAGCAAACCCTTCTCAGCCCGTGATTCCTCCCACAGGGGACAGTTAGAGCATGTGAATGAGTGTGTGAGAGTGTGTTGTTTCACTGCTGTGCATGACACTACCAAAGAGACCCATTTCTCTTTTACCTCATCCAGAATACTGATTCATGAGCACAGCAGTCAAGGCTCAGAGCACAGCAGATTAAAGGGAAGCAGATCCCACTAACTGCATCAAGAACTCCATAGAGGGCCCTGTCCTCAATTCACTGTCGATACCCACCCCCAGTGGCCCACAGACACCCCCAGCACTGCAGGCACCTCACTTACTCTCTCTATCCCTCCCTATGAGCAGTTTCCTTTGCACTCTCCCAATGGTGGCAAGAGCAAGATTTTGCAGACAGCTAGTGAGCAAATGCAGAAAGCTGGCCTGAATCTGCGGGCCTGGAGGAGAATGCCATTGTGAAAGTAAAAGAGGTTGTCAGCCCATGGCCCGGCTGTGCTTAAAATAGCCAGTTCTATCTGTAAGATGTTTTATGCAAGCCTCACAAATAAACACAAAGCAAACCCCTAAAGTGGATACACAAAAGATAAAGAGAAGGGAATCAAAGCTGCTGCTTCAGCCAGATTTGTTTACTAGAAATGATTGTATGCACTTTCATGCTCTCAGACGTTCTTTATAAGCCAATTATTTCTGTTTTCCACTTCTCTGATTGATCTCTTCACTTACACATAACTGGCTCTTGACCTCTGTTATTGAATTCACTATTAATGAATGCTATTGTCTTTTGAACAAATAAAACAGCTAAAACTATGTTTGCAATTTACTATTTATAAGTTCTGTCAAAATTGGTCCTTTAGAAACAATTATATTAACATAAGCACAAAGTGACATATTTCTACAAGTACAGTTTGAAACTACGACACACTGGCAAGTGAAGTCATGGATTCAGAGAGCTCATCATAAATTTAAAGAGAAATCAATATATCTCAGAAACCATAGTATACACTCTGAAATCCTTGGCTTTAGGTATTCTCTAACTAAAACATATTGGTGCAATTTATGTCTTGGGGATGATTGCCCAGAATCTGCAGCTACGGTACCTTTTGTTCCTCAGTCCAAGGAGCTGGCATTCCTCCTTCATTCACCGAGTTATCCACTCAATACACACTAATTGATCATTTACTGCAAATCAGACACCATGCTTGGCCAAAGATAAACATTCGATGAAGACTTGCACTCTAGATTTGCGAAGTTCAAAACTCTCTAGGATGACAGGCAAGTGAACATATGGCTTTATAAAACACTGTTTAAGTGCTCTGACGGAAGGGAGCTCGGGACGAATGGTTCACCAGGAAGTATATAAAATTTCATATGCGATGTACTGCCATGGACGTCTCTTGTCATGGAGGGATGCCTGCGGCTGTTTATTGAGTGGAAAAATATAGGTTGGAAAATAGCATTAGAGAGGAAAGGAATGGAATGGGGAGCGATCGTTTCATGGCTACAGGGTTTCAGTTTGCAACTTTTTGGTGGATGGTTTCAGATGAACACATGCTGGCGACGGATGGAGGTGATGGTTGTACAGTGGTGTGAATCTACTTAATGCCCCTGGACCTACACGCCTAATGTGATTAAAATGGTACATTTGAGGTTATATATATTTTACCAGAATAAAAAATGAAAAATAATAATAATTAGTGTTTTCTAAAAAAGAGAAGAGGAGGGGCGCCTGGGTGGCTCAGTCGGTTGAGCGTCTGACTTCGGCTCAGGTCGCGATCTCGCGGTCCGCGAGTTCGAGCCCCGCATCGGGCTCTGGGCTGATGGCTCAGAGCCTGGAGCCTGCTTCCGATTCTGTGTCTCCCTCTCTCTCTGCCCCTCCCCCGTTCATGCTCTGTTTCTCTCTGTCTCAAAAATAAATAAACGTTAAAAAAAAAAAAGAGAGAAGAGGAAGTAAATACACTTGTTCTGCAATATTGCAAGATGAACTTTCCTACAAAGTTTCACATTTTTGATGAACTAAGACTTGGAAGAACCAGGCAGAGAAATAGATTTCAAGGGACTAACAGGCGTCAGGAAATAGTATAATGAATTAGTCATTCTCCCGAAGTATAAATTCTGAAAATTAAATAAAAATGTTTTCATGACATATTTCTAGTTGCTGAATCCTTCGATGTGAAACTACCTTCCATTTCAAGGAACATTTTTCAATGATTTATCAGGAAGTCCTTGGAGACATGACAGTTTCTTCAAGCCCAGATGACTGAGAGACATAGTCACAACCTCAGATTCGGCCATTTAAACACTTGTAAAATTAAACATTAGCAGTTTTAATCCAAACTTTAGAAAGTATGAAGCTAGATATGTGGAGAGCATATGTAAAGAAAGATATCAAGTGATAACATTGAAATGGTTACTGCTGTTGTCAATCACCAACAGAATTTTGACCCTGTTTTTCTCCTTCTATGAAGGATAGTCTGCATCATTTAAATAGGGAAAAGTTCATAGCCATAGACATAGCCATCATATGTAAGCAGTTCTTTTGTAATGACAGTTATTAACAAACAAGAAATTATTGCAACGTGGTTTTATCATTTAACTTTGGTTCATTTTTATTCTGACCAAGTCAGTTTTAATATCTTGGTAGATATCTGTGGGACTCTTAGTTTGGAGGCCTATCAATTAAAACATAGAAAAATATTAAAAATTCAACATCTTCTTTTACACATTTCTTTAAAAAATAAATTTAAAACAGAATGGTGATTTTTGAAAATCACTGGTTATAAATAGTTTGTTCAATTTCTGTTTGGCTGTGATTTCTTGGTAATTAGTGCACATCTTTGGAAAAAACCAATGCTAGGGCTGAAGGAAAGAACCCAGGGAAGAAGAAACTTGAAAGTGGAGTCCCCTCCCCTTGGTTGGAGTTCAAACTTAACTGGAGATGGTTGGTTACAGGTCACTGTATGGTTAACAGCGTGAGAGCTGGTGCACTGTCACAAAAGTAGAAAGCAACCCTCCAGGAAATAGTACTTGCCCGTCTCTCTGTCTAAAAAATAAATAAACGATTAAAAAAAAAATTAAAAAAAAAAAAAAAAGGGTCGCCTGGGTGGCTCAGTCGGTTAAGCGTCCGACTTCAGCTCAGGTCACGATCTCGCGGTCCGCGAGTTCGAGCCCCGCATCGGGCTCTGGGCTG